>NW_028274823.1:4157500-4162500 GCF_037043125.1 Eumetopias jubatus | reverse complement strand
ACACAGGTAAAGGAGCATGCCACAATTTGTGGGTGGAAGTTCTGGCCGCCTTTTCCATACCCGTCGCATCCCTCTCCCTCCCCTGGTCTCTTCCTATGAGCCAGCTAAAAGAGCAGGTGGAGATATATCAAGAAAACGTCTGAGCTCACAGGAGAGGTTCAGGGCAGTGGCATCCCTAGCACACAGGACTGTGTCCAGCACCCGCCCAGGTCCCTGTTCTTCACACGAGTTCCTGAAAAGAAAGATGCCGTTTCCCTGTTCAAAAGGTGGGGATAAAAGAGATCCTAAGCCACCTAGCCGTGGACAGTAAGAGGTGGAGTATGCAACCCCCAACCCTAAGCATAGAGCTCTTCCCCAGTAAACCACGTGGACACACTCCTATGAAACCTAATCAGACCCACTACAGCCCAGAACCACACGCTGTTCTCACGCAGCGTGCAAGCCCCAGGAGATGCAAGCGTAAGGGACCTATACTCACGGAGCTGGTAATTCTGCTTAGGAGACATGCGAGCCGAAGTCAACCAGAAACATTTTATTTATACTATAGGCATTGTATATGTATGTCATATTTCTTTGTCTTTATCCATGTGTGTATGTAGATAGATAGGCAGATAGATACATAGACAGAGAGAGAGATAGAGAGAGAGATAAAATATAGAGATGGAGAGAGGGAAGAAAGGAGGGAGGGCATAAAGTATGGCTATAGAAGAACTGTTTGTGTGGTACTTAGTAGTAACCACAGGAGGTAGTGGTCACCTTTCAAGAAGGCCAGGACACGCTTATAAAGCCGCACAGTCATTGGCCACCAACAGAACAGACATTCGGGTAAGGAAGCCAGTCCAGCCAGGAGAGAGTGGGCAAGAAGGAGATGGCATACATGAGACCAGAAAAAGGAACGGCCAATCCAGGAGAGCATACCCACCTTCCCCAACGTCTCCAGGCCTCCCCGACTTCTTTGTTTCTCTAAACTCTTACTACTCGGTGCTACTCCCGCTTGCCTCAGCTCAGTTGCAGGTTGTCTTTCCAGGAGTAAGCGGGTACCTGAGCATCTTCACAGGTCCTCTTGCTGTGGAGTGTGCTCAGGAGAACAGCCGCTCCCCAGTGTGGCAACGAAGTAGCATATCCCAGAGCAGGCTACAGAGCCTGGCTGTGAATTTTAATGTCAGCGCTCGGCAGTGAAGTAACTTAACCCGAGGAATGTAAGGGCTCCCACTGTCGCTTACCTCATCTGCAGGATGGGTAAGTAATAGTATCGACCTCACAAGGTTTTTACGAGATCATAGTGTTCAGCTCACTGTCCGAGTACCCCGGGGATGAGATCTGGGAGGAGCTTTAGCAGCAGCAGCAGCAGTGACAACTGCGTGACTTTCCACAGCTAAACCTCAGTTTGCCGGTCTGTGGAATGGGTCCAACAGTATCGAGTCTGCATGAGGTTCGTGTGAATTACCGTAATGCACATAAAGAGCCTGACGTAGAGTGGATGTTCAGCTTCTTTGTCTATGGGCAATCTATATTTATATCCCCAGAGAGCCTTGCCCAATGTAATATACACTCGACAAACACTACATTTAGTAAGAAAATAATTTCTTGTAGTGATCACATTTATTCGTACAAACTAACTCTACTTGCCCACTTAAAGAGAAACAAAAACACAATTTGAAGCTTCCCTCATGGCAAAGGAGCATCCAATCAACTAGCATCAGGATAAAGAGCTCTGTCGGGCCAAGTCCTCGGGTTCTATTGCACATCTGTGTATACGCTTCTGTCAGAAGGACTATTCAGTCTGCTTCGCCTCATTTTTAAAAGTTCGCAGGTTTTCAGACTCCGAAAGTATCATTATATTTGGAATGGAATTTTGCCTCCTCCACACCAGCAGTTTAATAAAATCTTCAAGTCTGAGAAAAAGTCAGGAAAGTTCAAATGTCAACCAGGTTAACATTAAAATTGTTAGAAAACAGGAACCGTAATTTGGGGATTGAAAAAGAGGTAGAATTCATGTTGTAAGTGCAAGTGATCTGGAAATAGATGTTTATCTTGGCCATTTTCAGGGAAGTGACATCATATTGTGCGTCTACTGGGATATTAGTCCTGCGTTTTTCAATCCAGATTTTGGCACTAAAGTTGGCAAAATTAGACCATTTTGTTAAACTGATCTTCAAGGCGTCCACCTCCCCAGCCCATTACAGCACACCTATGACATGACTCGAGAACAATGGGTGAAAAATGGGCTATAAAACAGGAATGGCCTGCTTCATGTAAAGTGGATTTTATAGTGCAGGTGTACCTGCGTTTATCGATATTGTAAAGCAGTAAGATCGTGCTGCTATAAAGCATAACATTTGTTTAAAAAGAGAGAATGAGGGAAAGAAAAACATATCCACCTATTAATTTAAAAAACGCAATCACAAAAGATTTCTTAAGCCAATAGGGCACTTTATAAAAACATTTGCCATTTTATCATCTGAGGTTTTATACGTTTTGTCAGAAGCTTCGTAAGATATGTGAAACAGAAAGGCAATTTGGGGAAAAAAAGAAAAAGGAAAAAGAGCTGTGTGGAACAATGAAAGCACTTTCCATGCTCCACTCGGGAAAATCCAGATACTTACCCTCCTGAAACCTGTGAATGTGGTGGAGACGTCTCAGTGATGGTGGGCTTGGTTCTGGGGCCGGGAGGGGGGTGGGGGTGGGGGGGCTGCCCTTTTCGGGTCCGAATGGGAAAAAACTCTGAATAGGAAGTCCTGCAGGAGTTTTTATTGCCGATTTCCTTTCGGGAAGATGGCATTGTTTCTGCCTACAATGACCAGGGAAGGGGTGTAAGTTGGACGGGTTGACAGCATCCTTCAAAGCTCCCGCTGGCTGCAAGAGTGCGGGTTCGGTATTTTTGTTCCTTGCTGAGCAGGTCTGGGCTATTTATAAGTAGGATCGTGCTGGCACCGAGTTCCACATCCCAGAAAGGGTTCTTGGCATAGTGTTTTGATTAAGAAAATGTTCTAAACACAATGCAAGAGGCATCTCCTTGCGTGCAGCGCTCTATGCTTAAAAGGCAAATTCTTTCCCCTCACATCAAGAACAGCTCCAAAAATACACCTCGAAGCAGTCAGACCCATGGACACCCCACCTGCCTGGCAGGCTTGGGAAGGGCTGCTTTGAAGAGTTTCCTCTACTTTTCCTTGACACATTCTTTACCAAAAACCATTCTCCAATATCCGTGGACGTGGACACAATAGAATTCCATCCACGGGGTTACAAGAGGGCGCATATTTAGAGCAAGAATAAAACAAATGTTTAAAAAACCCATTATTGGTTTCATTTCAATCCCTGCTCTCAGTTCTTCCCCGGCGCCAAATGCCAGCCTCATGCTCTGTGCAGATGTTGTCACAGCTGCCTGCTCGCGTAGCTGACAGTGTGCAGCGTGGGCTCCACCATTCGGGATCCCAGGAGGGTGACCCAAGGAGACATAAAGCAAGGACAACCAGGCTACTGCCTGGGGGAGTCTCTCTCAAGTGCAAATCTGAGCAGAGCACTACCCTGCCGACAGCCCTGCCATGGCTCCCTATTGCTGCTCTCCAGGAAACCTTCCAAAAGGTTAACCTGGCACAGAAGGACCTTCTCAGCAGAGCCCAGCTTTGCTCTCACAGACTCTATCTCTCTGCTCCCCTGCTACCCACAACTGTGTATCCCTTAACTACAGAGACCCCACAGTGAAGCAAACTATTTCAGGCCCACTGTTTGGAATGCTACCCCCACCTTGTCGGGCTGGCGAACTCCTCTGCATCCTTCAAAACCCTACTCAGCTTCTCCTTTTCTGTGAAGACTTCCTGGACCCAATCATACTCAAAGTTAATCCTTTTACATAACTTCGGCATATAAAAGGCCTTCTTACAAGCTCTAGATAATGCAGTGCTGTTGAGTCCAGATATGTATCTACATGTCTGCCCTTGGGGAGCCTCCAGTCCACTGGTAAGGCAAAGCCTGGCTTTTATTTTTATCCTCAGCACCTGGCACAGTGTCTGGCACAGATGAATATGGAAAGAAGGGAATGAGGGAAGGAAGAAAGGGATGGAAGGAAGATTGGGGTTGAGGGGAAGAAAATAAGCAGCTGTGTCCACTCCGGTGTAGAAACACATTCATTAAAACCAACACTGGAGCCACTGAATGATATTCATTGAGGTGGGCTTTTGTACTTCTCTTTCCTTAAAGTCTCTAGAGGGTGAGAAGCCAAAGGCTGGCTTCGTACTGAAGAAACTAAGCATGACTTCTACCCAGCCGTGCAAGTTCCTTCTACTCCACGTGATGCACACTCTCTGAACATCTACTGGGTGTCAAGCACTCCAAGAGTAATATCTCATTCAGAAAAGAATGTAAAAAGGAACAGGGAGTCGAGCCCCTCCCTCTACGCAGACATCACGGTCGTGCTCCTGTGGATTTAACTGGAGGCCTCTGTCGATGCTGTAGATGTGACATCACATCTCCTATGACCTGCCTGCAAATGACTGCCCGGCGCCATCCTCCACTGGTAGATTGGGTCCTCTGAATATCGCCCCTGCATTGAATCATATAATGCAAGACTGGAGTTGACTACTGAAACAGTAACTGCTCTGGATAAATCATCCAAATGTATGGGAGGGGCATAGAAAATTTGAAAACCCATTTTTTTTATTTAAAAACTAAAAAACACAGTTATGCATCTAGCCATGTAAGACCAGGGCCTCAGGGATAGCCAGTGTCATTCCACCATAAAAATGCTACCAAACTTTTAATACAATAGAGATTTTCTGCCTCTGATCCTTTCATCTCCAGGGGGCTGTGGCCATCAGTATTTTGAAAACTCCTCCTAATCTGGAATTGACTCATCTGAGAGAATTTGCAGTGCGGTGGAAATATCCCCGCACCGAGGGGTAAAAGCCTCCATATAATCTCACCAAGAGGCGTCTGGCATCGTGAGTCACACAATCTCTTCGCGTCTTTGATTAATCCCTAATCTTACCACCAAAAAACTG
>NW_028274823.1:3555000-3612500 GCF_037043125.1 Eumetopias jubatus | reverse complement strand
TATTCATAACCACTCAAGAGGCTTGACATAAGTAATGATGGCATGTGCAGCCGAAGATTACCGCCCAACAGTGTAATCAAGGTGCTAGGTACTAATGCAAGTTAAATTGAGACAATAACGCTGAAACTTGCATTGTGGGACTCGGCGTGCGCGCCAAGTGCTGACGTCCGCACATCCCACCTTCCCGCCGGTCGGGCTTTCCGGTCCTGCTTATACTTAATGACCTCAAAATTTGTATGTCGTTAACACCATGTACTGAAGTGGGAGAGAACACGGTTTGGGAGGGAGAAGCCTCCCTGTCTTCGTTGACTTTTGTCTCTTTTGGTAATTGGTGGCTTTTCCTGCCGTATTAGGGAGCAAAGCGGGAGCAGGGAGGCCCCTGAGGTCTCGGTAAACATGCTGTGGGCACAGAAAGCCTGTGCTTGACAGGCGCGAGGCAGTCATTTACATACTCTGAATGAAAAGTCATTTGTGCCTGCAAAATTGTTATTGCTGGAACACATTTAAATACTAGTCATATGGAAATTTGAAATAAAGTCATATTAAATTTTGATGCTCAGATCAATATTGTGGAGCCCAGGTAATTAAAGTGGGTTTGTTTATTTGGCTCCTTATAAATAAAAAGGGCTTAATACAGACTAATTACACAGAATCTTTCGTCTACGGTAGGATAATAATGGCAGCAATTTAAAGCGATATTAAATGAGAATTAATAAAGGAATATTGAGTCACTTTGACTATATTAGGCTGTGAAATGATTCCTCATCTCAATTTAACTTTCTGTCTTGAGCATGGTGATTGATAAGCGGTGAAATTTGGTCGAGATAATCTATAACGATATTTGATTGCAATATTTAATTAATTATAACCAGAGTCATGACTTTGTTGTTCTGGACCAGGTTAGAGGAGCCCGTTTTCACCGTGTGAGCTCCTAGGGCCACCAAGGGGACTCCCGTTGTCCCCTGGCTTGTTAACGAGGGTCCCGAGTGGGAGGGCCGCCTGCTGCTGCCGCGGGAGAGGGATGCCGGTGCGTGACTCGTGCCGACTTCCAAGGGGCTCGCATGCTGGAAATGCAGTCCGGCCGGAGGTGGGGGGCACTGGTAACGGGAAGGCCTCTGCGAAGGAGGACTGGAGCCACATTTAAGATCTTGAGAAGGAAGCTGGCCATCCTCTCTCCTCTCAAAGGAATAAATATCTGAAGGAGAAGTACCTGAAAGAAGCCCAGAGCCGGGGCGCCTGGGTGGCTCAGGTGGTTGAGCGTCTGCCTTCAGCTCAGGTCATGGTCCCAGGGTCCTGGGATCGAGCCCCGCATCGGGCTCCCTGCTCCATGGGAGGCCTACTTCTCCCTCCCCCTACTTGTGTTCCCTCTCTCGCCGTGTCTCTCTCTGTCAAAAAGATAAAATCTTCAAAAAAAAAAAAAAAAAAAAGCCCAGAGCTGTTTTTGGATAACACCTAAGATGACAATGGATTATCTGATAACCCTTGAGCTTCAGGCCTGAAGTTCTGTGTTACATACCACTTGCACAGGGGTCTGTCTTAAACATTCTTAGAGGTATCCGGGCCAGGGGACACTGTGGCCGTTAAGTAATTTTCAGGTGTATCAGACGTGCTAGCATGGTGGTGTGTTGCTTTGTTTTGTTTGCAGAGGAACTTGTGTATAATTTCTTCTCACCATGCTACGCAGCATGTCATATCCGCGTTAGCATTTCTACCCTTTTAAAGGGTCCTGCTGAAGGTCAAGACCTCACACTGAACACCCTTTTTATATATATTACAAATTGCTGGAATTGTTCATTAATTTCTGTCTTTGAAATGCCATGTCAAACCTCTAAAGGAATTCACAATGCCAGTATCCCTTGGACAGCTCTCACCATGGTCCAGTGCGGGTTCCTGATGAAATTACAGGTGCAGGGAAATGCAGAATTAGAAATATATCTGATGTTGCAATACTCGTGAAGCTATAGCTTTGTTGATGACAGGACAATTCCATTTTTGACAGTTTAATTTACTGTTGCCAGTGGACAAGAGCAAGAGGAGAACGTGGGGTTAGCCACCTGCCCCCTCATACCGTGTTTCACATGCGAGGTTGCAAAATCATGACTCCCTCAACCTGTCGGGCTCAAATGAGAAGGTTTTCAGCTGGGAAAATGGAATATATCAGTGCATGTAATATTGCCTGACCTCATAAAACAAAAGGGAAAATTGCAGATTCTGACAGCCATTATGAATCTTGTATCAGCATCCAAAACGACTTGGAGCTGAGGCATAGCACATGTTTATAATAGAAAAAAAACAGGGTTGCCACGTTGACTTGCAGTATGGAGCAAAAAATGACTTGTCAGTAATTCGTTCTCAGATGTTAAAGAGGCTGTTGAATTTACTAGTATATACACAGAAGAATGTTTAGCCCCGAGCAGAGTGTGGAAATAGTCTGCACACGAGGGGTCTGCTGAAGTTCGTCCTGGGTTAGCTTGTAATGGAAGGCAGAGGGTGGGAATCCCACGTTCACCCCACAGCCATGTCGGGGGCCAGATTTCTCATTACAAGATGTCCTGAACCTTCTTACTCTCCTGCATTGTAAAATGTATAAATAATAAGCCTTCTAAAATAAAGCAAAGAACATTGTTGTGAAATTATGAGAATCATGTGAATTGGATGGATTCTACTGAAAAACTGGCGTATTGAGGCATGGCTTTTTATCTTATGCTTAAAAAGTTTTATTTATATTAAAATAAGGCATAATGTCTTTGCACGTAATTATGTGCTCTCCAGTTCGGCTTCTCTGCCTAATTGTCTGTCCCTTCACCTTCTTGCCCTATTTGTGCTCTCCTGTAAAAACAGAACAGGATTTATCTCTGCTGCTTCTGGTGATCTTTCTTTTTCCTCAGTTGGAGAGGGTTTGGAGTGAGAATACAGAAACTTCTTACAAGCAGGAGGGATGGTCGTGTCCCTGCCCTAGTGCCCACTCGCTGCACCTGTCACCTCCCGCGCTAGACGTGCCCCTCTGCTTGGTTTTCCTTTTCTGTCTGTTTTGAGTGAGCTGTAGCTGTTGATTTCAGGGAAGTCATGTTTAATGCACAGCGCCCCTGTGGGGGGGCTGCTCTTGTGTCCTCAGCCAGTGGCAGCAGGGAGACAAGGTGTTTTCTGCACCCCTGGGACCTGTCCTGGGCGGGTTGGGGCTGAGTGGCACTGAGTAGGTCTTGCAGGGCAGGGCTTGTGCGTGACGAGAGTGACAACATAGGGAATGATTTGGAGAGGCAAAGGAGGGGTTGGGCTCAGTGGCGGGTTATTCACAGCCCTCTTTGCCCACTCGGTTCTGTCGTCGGCAGAGTCTTCTACGGATCCGTCCTGCAGACTGGACCAGGGGTCAGCACCAGGTGAGGAAGGGTGGGGGCGGTGCTGGTCTAGCTGCTCTCTCTGGGGTTACCCTACTTGCTTTCAAACCCTCCTGCTAGAAGATGATGAGCACCAGGGCATATTCGGTTTTCTCCTTTAAGCTGATAAATGTCATTCTGTACTTCCTGGGCAGCCACCAGCAAGGGCCAGGACACGTAAGATCCAGTCCTTCTCTGCCCAGACCCCAGTCCAAGGCGCCTGCTGTAGCTCAGTGCTCTGGCAGAGTGGCCTACGTGGCGTGAAGAAGGTGTAGGAGGGGACGCCTTGTCTGAGGCTCGTACGGGGCGGGGGCCACAGGTGGCCAGGAGGAGGGCTTGTGTTGGAGGCCTTTAGAAAGGGGCGCAGAAGCTTGGCTGTGAGGGAGGATGGAAGTACAGAGGGAGGGAGACTTGAAATGACTTGCGTGTCCCTGAGTTTCACTGTTGAAAAGCCAAACAGATGAGAAGAAAGCTGCAGATACCGAGTGCCCGAGTTTCAGAGGCATCTCCATATATGGTCAACTGTTTTGGGGTGGTTTTGGAAAATGTTCAGATGTTTTTAAATATCCCAGTTAGAGTTATATACTCTCTGTGTGAGTTCGGATTTTCAAAGAGAATATATAGAAATATTTTTTAACATTGGAATATATTGATAATTGAAGACACAAGGATTCTTGTAATAATTTCTCCTTAATTTTGGTAAATATCAGTATTACATTAAAGTCGAGGGCCTTAAAACACTTTATAGGGCCCACATGATTTGCCGATCTATTCTCGACCCTTCCCTGTACTGAACTCCTCCCCTCTGGCGTCCCTAACCCTCTGCTCCTGGCCCTTCCCCGGACTTGCCAAGAATGCTCCACCCCAGGGCCTTTGCATGTTTTTTGTCGCCTTGGCCTGGAACACGCAACCCCACACCACCTGTGCGGCTGCTCATCATTTCCTCTAGTTCTCTGCCACGTGTGGTGATGACCTTCCTCCCCACCACAGCACTCCAGGTTTCTGGTTCCTACTGTTTAACCATCGAGAACAGGAGTTTGCCAGCTATGGCTAGAGGCTGCACCTGTTTTTGTGAATACAGTTGCACTGGAACTCAGCCATGAACGTATGTGTGGCTGTTCTTTGCTACAGTGCAGAGGTACGTAGTTGGAACCACGATGGGATGGCCTGCGAGCCTGAAATCTGTGGTGTCTGGTCCTGTGGGGAAGTGCGGGGCCCTGATCTAGCCTATGATGCACAGATGCATTTATGGGCCTGTCTCTGCCACCAGACTACAGTGTCTGTAAAGGCGTCCCCTCTGGCTCACCAGTGTATGTGTAGGGGCTGGAGCAGTGTCTGCACACAGTAGGTACACAGAGTAATTGTGGAAGAAAAGCAAAAGCTCCTGCTGATGGGCAGTGGTTCACCCTGCCTGATTCTCGGACTCCGGTATTTCAGCCATGGGGGACGTTGTATCTTGCAGTCCTCACAGTGCATGAACATTTGCATCAGATCACAGAAGTGGAAGGGCTTGTCTGAGTGCCATAGGAACAGGCTCTGATGCGGAGTGGTGACATGCAAACCATATCCTGGGGAGGAGCCCTGAGATATTCCCTGGAGAAAAGTGCAGAAGGCAAGCTTGGCTGGGGAGATGGCAGGCCTGTGTTGTGACCTGGTTACCACGGAGATCTCAGCCCATCCTTGGGGAGCTCTGTCCCTGGAGGGGCTCTCAGTGTCTTGCCAGGGTGAGGCCAGGGGCCCAGCCTTGGTATCCCCATATCAGCAGCCTCAGCCCCTAGCTGTGCATGAGATGCTTCTCCCTCAGAGGCAGCAGGCGTAGGACGCAGCCGTGGGCCCTCCAGAGCTCTGGGGTGTGATGGAAGAGTCCGGAAAAGGGGTCTGAGCTGGCGCCATGGTTTAAGGGTTGGGGTAAAACATGATTCTTCATGTTCTTTTGTACCTGCTGATAAGAGCATCAGCCCAGGAATGTTAGTTGTTACATGCAAGGTCACACAGCAAGTTAGTAGCAGGCCTGCGCCGTTGGAAACGGTCTTTTCCCCACAGCCCTCCTAGACGGGGCTCCCATATGGATGTGAACAATAACCAGAGGAACCATGCTAATCCCAAAGGCTAGTGACTTCTAACTTCTGAGGATAGAACAGAGTACTCCCCATCCCACTGTCTTGGAACAATTGTCTAGGGCGTCTTGTAAAGGGAGCCCTTCACTTGGGTGCCAGGCTGCCCCGGACCCGCACGCTGGCTCTGAGCGTCACGAGGCTCTTGTGCCAGGCTGCCAGGCTGCTCTCTCACTGCCAGCCCCATGCCGTGCTCAGACTCTGTCCCCATGTGGTTCCGGTCAAAGCCGTGGTAACATCCTATAACGTTGTTTGGTCCATGCTTAAAATGGTTACACACCATATTATAATGGAGTTCAGACACATTGTTGCAGACCTCCTAAGGGGCTAGTATGTCTAAAAGATTATTTTTATTTTATTTTTAAGTCCCTGTTCACACTAGGGTAAAGAAACCATACTACAAGCTATTTTGAAATAGCACGGTAGAGGGAGATTGGAACCAGCCAGGGTCTTCAGCGTCTGTTCTGGAAGATTCCCATGGAAATACATAGTTCTTTAATATCTTGGGTCCACCAGGGAAGAGAGATCCTGGAGGACTGGTGTGCAAAAGAAAACCAGAGGATGTCGTCTTGAAGGAATCTAATAGAGACGAATGCTCTCTGCTACCTAATGACTAAAAGCAAAACAGCAGAGAGCTACGCAGTCCGCATTTTGCCTGGTGAGTCTAACTTTGCCCTACTTGAACAGCGTTGGGCCCTGCTGCCCCCTCCTTGCGTTTCTGCCTCGTTGGGGTTGAGTGCAGGAGCATCCCTGTGTCTGACTTGCCCTCTGAGGTTCCCCTTGTTTGGGGAAGGTTGCTGCCCCCCAGGGCTCTGGAGTATGGTGGGGTTGACCCCCAGAACATGCCACATCGTTCAAATGTCCTCTTCTGTTTTGAAATTATATTTTAGTTGAGCTCTATACCAGTGTTTCTTGTAATAAAATCTGAAATATTGACCAGTAAAATGAGAGAATACCCCCCCCCCCCATTATACCATTCAAGTTAAACTGGCACTGTGGGCTGGTGTGTTCTGTTCTCTGGGGCTTTGTCGGGCCCTTGCTGTTGTCACACACGTCATGCAGTATTCCTCGTCTGGACACGTGGGCCTGCCCAGAGCTCTGACTTCTGCCTGACTTCACTTCCCGCTCCAACTGGGATGCCTTTTGTCCATGTGGGAGCAGATAGCTGGAAGAAATGACCAGTGTTCCCGACTTGGCTTTCAGTTCATGGCAAACAAGTGGAGTGTTTTCCGTGGTAAAATATGCATCACAGAATTCACCACGTTCGCCACATGTACGCATACAGTCCTGTGGTAGCAGGTGCGTTTACGCCGTACCACCGCCACTAGCGTCCACCTCCAGAGCTGGGATCTTCCCGGACTGGAGGTCTGTCCCCGTTGGACGCGAGCTCCCCATCGTCCACCCTGGCCACCCACCCTCCTGCTCCGGGTCTGTGATTCCCTCTCCTCTAGGGACCTCCTAGGAGTGGAATCACGTGTTTGTCCTTCTGCGTCTGGCTTACTCAAGGTTGATCCATGTCATAGCCTGGGTCGGAACATCCTTCCTTGCGTTTTCAGGCTGGTGAACAGTGCGCTGCTTAAATGAGCCTGTTCTGGGAGGGAAACGTGTCTTTGCGCGCTCGCCTCTCCCCGGTGCTGCCAGGCCTGGGTGTGGTGCGGTGCGCTGCAGTGCAGTGGGGTGCGGGAGCCGTGCCGGGTCCCCCCGTGCCGGCTGCCACTCCTCTGTGTGGGCCTGTCAGGGCGCCTCACCCTGACACGTACGCACGGGCTGGTTTTTCTCCTTCAGATCAGCGGCCTCGGACAGCTTCTGTGTCTTTGGCAGCCGTTTCAGCCCTGCTCTGTCTTGTCATTTTAGAGTTCAATATTTGCTGCTCTGAAGGAGAAAACGGGGATGGGTCGGACCATTGTACTTGGTCTTTTGACCTCGATGTTGCCCATGAGCAGTGAAGGATAACTTTTGACGAGCCGTGTCAGATGTGACAGGCAATCTAGTTGGGTTGAGTGGAAATGTGCCGTACAAGTTTGAAGCCTTGGTTGGGGGCATTTTTCTGGTGTTCAATGCATTTAAATTGACACCAGACTTCAGCATGTTGTTCATTCCAGGCTCCATACTGGAGGCTCACATTTCTTAAACGTGGCTCAGAAAAGGCTTCTGCATATTCTCCAGCGCTCTGTTTACACTCCCAGCCTCCACGGGGCTGGTCCCCCACCATTTTAAACCTTACTTTTGAAGTGAATTTTTTTGCGTTCAGTTGGGTAGAGGTTTGCGGGATTTTGTGTATGTGTGGAATGGAGAAAAGGAGGAAAATGGTTGCACATTTCTTTGTGTTTGACAGCAACATTTTCTGTCGTATAGAATGAAATGCCTGTGTTGGCAGCTGTGATTTTAAGTGAAAGTCCTTGCCTGCTTATTTCTAACCACCAGAAGTTGTTTTGATTTTAGTTGTTAAAAAAAAAAGTCACCTAGCAGAAGCTCTGGCTGCTGCCTCCTCGACCCCCTCCCTCCGGGGCCAGAGTCTTGCTGCCGCGTGGAGCCCCGAGCACCCCTCAACAGGTGTCCAGGCTCATGGATGGCTCCCTCCTCTCTTTCCCTGTGCTACTCTAGGGCAGGGATCGGGACACAGGTTTGAGTCAGACCTCTACGCTTCTAAGATGGATTTTCTGTGAGGAGTGTTCAGAGTCATCTGAGGGGTGGTGGGCAGAAATCTCCGCTGTTGAGAACTGACCATGGCGTAGTTGGTTTCTGGAGAAAATTGTGTGTGGCTTCAGTCTAGCATATTCCTGCTGTCTTCTGGAACACGCCGCCCCCTCCAGGAAGCTTCCTTAACCCCAGTGTAGGTGGTGTCCGGTTCTGTGTACGTGTTCTTGCTGCATGTGTGACTTGGGTCAGCGTTGTTTCCAGGAGAGGAGTTCTAGGAGATGGCCAGGATGCTGGGGAAGCTGCCTGGGTGTCTGTCCCGCCCAGCGTGGCACCATGTCGCCTTCACTCCTGAGAAGGTGACCTGGGCTACAGCGTGTCGCGTCTTCAAGGACGGGCCTTCCGGTCGAACTGCGGAGGAGAGGAGCGCTGAGAGGTCTGGGAACGATGGGCTGCTGTGGGATGTTCCAGACCTGGAGGATGGATGAGCCTTCTGTGTGTTGAAGAATCTTGAGTTTGCAGGTGGATGAGAGGCTGCTTCTGCAGTTAGCACGAGGCGTCCAGGCCTGTCCTCTAGTTCGTTACGGAAGAGTCTGTACCAGGAAGAGCATTTGGTGGAAGTGACAAAGGCTATGGACCACAGTCCCTGGAAGGCGGGGTGCGGGTGAGGCCACAGCCACGGTCTTGATGTGGGCATCTCTGACCCGGAAGACAGCGCACAGGGGGGAGAGGGCGGTCCCGCTGGGGAGCAGAGGTGCCTGCCTCCCTCACATACCCTGCCACACACCCGCCCCACGTGTGGGACAGTGCCTCAGAACCTTGGCAGGTGGAGGGTTAGGGCTGGGGAAGGACCAGGGGGCAGGTGCACCCTCAGGGACAGTGGCCGATGGTACAGGTAGTGCAGGTGCTTTCAGGAGCCCAGTGGGACGAGGCCAGACAGTTGGGGAAGGAGGAAGAAGGAATGGGAGATGGTGCGGGAGGCCTGGCTTCTGGAGCACCAAGCCTGCTCATGCCAGCCACTTCCGTCCCCCCTGAACCGGTTTGCCAGGGAAGGCTGTTTCCTCTGGTGGCTGTCCACCGTGCGTCCATCCTTTCCTCTCCCCTCTCAGGAGCACGGGGAATTCCTGGCCACACTGCTGCTTCCTGACCTGTGCAGCCCATGTTTGTGCCTCCCGGCGGGCCCTGGAGATGTGCCGTCCCGCCAGGCCTGCCCCTGCTATTGCCCCCCCGGCAGCCCCATCTCCGTCAGGAGTTGTCCCCGAGGAACCCCAGGGCCCCTCCACGCGCTGGGCAACAGCTCATATGCTCCACTGAGGGCCTGCCGTCATTCCTCTCTTCAGGGCTATGGCACATGCTGGGCCTCCTGGGAGCCTGTGGTCTTCCTGGTATTCCTGGAGAATGTTCTAGACGGGAGAGGCTCGCTTCTCTATGGCTGCTTATAAATAACTGCAAGGTGGGGCAAAGAAGCCCCAGAGTGTTTGCCATTTTCCATTTGCTCATCTGGGGTGGTGGTAGCCAGCCAGCCGCACTCAGGAGGGTGGTTCAGGCTCTGCTTTTCACCTTGACTGAGCAATTCAGGACGTTAACCCAACATTCAGGGTGAGCCTCCTCCCCTTCCAGCGCCAGAACTCGCCAGCTGGGTGGGTGATGAGCATTTGAGAGCCAACCTCACTCCCCCTGTGAGCTGGCTGCTGTGCAGCCCCGGGCATGCCGTGCCCTCCTGGGGGTGTGGGCCACCCTTGGAGGCCAGCCCTGTGGTGCCTCAGTGATTTCTGGTCTGGAGCATTGCTGCAGTTTGAGTGCCCGGTTTGTACCCAAATTTGGGTTAGCTCTACTGTTTTCAAAGCACACTAGCAAAGGAAAAGAACTCCGGTTTGCTTTGAGTTAATAGAATTTGGTATCCCTAGGAGACTTCTTCAAAAGGCTCTTCTTAAAAAAAAAAAAAAAAAAGATTTTTTTAAAAATGAATTTGGTGGGTTTTTTTGTTTTTCTTTAAGATTTTATTCATTTAGAGAGAGCACACCTGAGTGAGGGGAGGGGCAACCGGAGAGGGGGAGAGAATTTCAAATGGACTCTGCGCTGAGTGGAGCCCAATGCGGGGCTTGATCCTGTGACCCTGAGATCATGACCTGAGCCTAAATCCAGAGTGGCCACCCAGGTGCCTCAATGAATTATTTTTTATTCCCTGGAGTTTTCATTTCATTTGAGTGCTGGCATGTGGTGAGCCTGATGGCAGACCTCCTCACGCGCATGGCAGTGGACACACAGATGTGGTTATGCTTTGTGCGGGGCTTCCAGTCACATTGGAGAAATTACAGTTGACGAATTAACTGTCCTAAGTTGAGCAAGGGTTAACTGTGGGTGCTACAGAAGCATAACCTTGTCTGTGAAGGGTTTGGAGAAGTCTCCCTGGACGGGGGTGTGTCAGCTGGGCCCAGGAGGAGATGAGCCTTGCAGACACGGCCACAGAGGGCACGGGAGCAGCATGTCAGCACGGAACCTCGTCTGCGCACCAGACGTCAGTGCCGTACCAAGGCCAGTCCACAAATGCGCCACCGTTTCTGGCTTTGGACATTCCCAGTTCTGATCTCTTTTTTGGGCTCTGCACTGAGGAGCATGAGATTGGGGAAGGAGCTTTTCAGAGACCTTTGATCCTGCGTTTACCAGTTTCCTCAAGGCTCAGAAGTCTTGCAGTAGTCAGGTGTATATTTCCTAAGAGTAACACTTATGTAACCACAACGCCGACGTTCACCTTTGCAACAGCAGCATGTGAGCCATGGCATTGTCAGTCTCCTTGCCCAACCCAGCGGTCTCTCTATGCTCCACCAGAGCAGAGCCTGCTCCAGTAACGTGTGCCAGATATTAGCATTAGCTTGTCCCGTCCCGTTCACATCCTCCAACCTGGTAGCTTTTCTGTCTTTGTGACCTTGAACTATTTGGAGCATAGAAGCTGGTGACAGTGTGGGATCTCCCTCAGTCGGGGTTTCTGTGGCACAGTCATCTTTGGGCAGGAAGCCCAGGGAGGCAATGCTGGGTCCTTCTCAGGACACCTGTGGGTGGCTTCATCCCCACCTGATGTCAGTTTCGATCATGGGGTTAGGTAGGCTCCTCCTGCATAACTGGTAGTTATTCCTGTGTAATTAGTAAATACTGCTCAGTAAGTTCAAAGGTTCTTAGTCATGTAGGTCTTTGCTCTGGAAGGCTCCCCTCACTGGAGGTTCCGTGCATAGATGAATCTAAGTCGGCCATCTCTTCTGAGAGCATGAGGCGGCCTCCCTCCATAAGCAGGAGCTTTCCCTTCTCCCCAAGAGTCCGCCATTGATTAATGCATATCGGTGGATCTTGAATGTACTACATATGCTTCATGACGGTAATTATTGGGGCTCAGACCACCCCAGACTGGCCAGTGGGGCACTTGGGGAGAGCTCTCGTCATGCTCATGTCCCCACTGTTCTTGGACTGTGTCCTTCGTTCTGGGGACTTGAGGTTTATCTGCTGTTTTCCCATCTCTGCTCCGAGACCAGCCTTTCCTCTGTGGAATCCTGGTTCACTTTGGAAAGCTGCGTTTAGCACACGGAATCCACACATCTGTGCAAGGTGTGCCTGTGGCTGTGCGTGCTGGGGCCTCCAGACCGGGCTCTCCACCTCCCCTGCCGTCTTCACCCTCTAGGGGTGTTCCGACACTTTCCTGAGCAGCGGCCTCCTCCGTGAAATCTTAGTATCACAGTTACTGTGTTCTAGCTTACATACTGTGACTCTCAGCAAGGCCTCAGACCTTTGTAAGGCTTTTTTCATTCTTCTCCACAAGGAAGCAGTTTTTGCCCCTTGAGGATGGTATTGCCCCATTTGGGAATTTTATGTTCAAGACCTTTTTAGCCAGAGGCGTTACAGAGTTTGTATGTGCACATACACATATATGTATGTGCGTTGATGTACCCGTCTCTCTCTCCCCCCCGCCCCCCGTAGCTGTTGCAAACCGTAAGTTGATAACCTACCTCTAATTCCAGTTCAGGCCCTCAAAGCAGACTATAGATGTCCCTTCTCCATATTTCTAACTCTTTCCTGTAGTAGAAATATGGTTCTCATTATCCTCAATCTCTACCTCATGATTAGAATGTAAAAAGTGTAGTTTCAGAATTTAAAGAGTACACAGGGTACATGAAAGCCTATGAACTATATTTCAGTGTTTGTTACATTTGCAACAGTTACCTTTATTGAGGTGTAATTTACCTACAAGTCCCTACTAAGGGTACAGTTGAATGAATTTTGACAGATAAATATATTCCTTTAGCCACCAGTACAACCCAGGCAGAGAACATGTCTCTGTCACCCAGAAGGTTCCTTTGTGTCCTGCCCCAGTCAGTAAAAACCCATATCCCTGGCTCTAGATAACCATTAATTAGATTTGTCTTCCCGGAAATTGCATACAAATGGAATCATAAAGCCTGTTTCTTGCGTCTGCATTATTTCACACACCTTAATGGTTGAGACCCATGTGCATTGCCACGTGGTACGTTCATTATTGCTGAGTAACATTCTGTTTTATAGGGAACCAAAACTTACCTGTTCTCCTGTTGGACACTTGTGCTGTTGCCAGTTTGGACTATTTATGAATGAAGCTGCTATGAGCGTGCATGTAGAAGTCTTTACGTGGACGACATGCTTTCTTGCAATTTGGGGAAATGCGCTGTAGTGGAATGACACTGTGAGCCAGCAGGTATGCTTAGCTTCATAAGAAACCACTAAACCTTTTCAGAACAGGTGTCTGATCTTACACTCCTGCTAGTAATGTGTAAGAGTTACGGTTGCCCCATGTCCTTGTCAGCGCTTAGCATTGCCAGTCTGTCATTTTAGCCATTTGACCAGGATTTAGTGAAATTCCATTGTATCTTTGATTTGCATTTGCCCCACAACTAGAGTTGGGCATCTTTTCAGGGCTTATCAGCCATTCTTTTACAAGGTTCTCTTGTTCACCTTCTCCCATTTTTTAAATTGAGCTGTTTCTTATCAAATTCTAAAAAAAAAAAAAAAAAAACTTTAATACTCTGCATACAAGCTCTTTGTTAGATAAAGATGTTGAGAATATTGCCTCCTGTGCCTTTTTCATTCTCTTCACAGCATCATTTAAGAGCAGAAAGTTTCCATTTCTGTGAGCTATGTTTGGGGAGGGATGGTTTGGACTTTGTCTTCTAAGAAATTCTTATGCCAAACTTGCAACCATTTCCTCTTATATTTTGTTTTGTATATTTAATAACTTTAGCCTTTGCATTTAGGTCTGTGATCATCTTGGTCAACACACGGCACGGGGCTAGCCATATGCACATGGCACTGTATATCCTTATCGAAGAAAATGAACCGCACACGAAAATTAACCATCAAATTGCCTTTGTCCCTTTTGTCAAATTCACCATATATGTACAGGTCCATTCCATGTGTCTTTCTGTCCCCATACATCAGCACCACACTGCCTTACCGTGAGTGTTACAGCTGTATGGCGAGTCTTGTGTCCTGTACTATAAATCTTCCAAATTTGGTCTTTCTCAGTGTTCTTGGTCCTTTGCATTTCCATTTTGGAATAAACCTAATAATTTTTACCCCCCTAATCTGATGTGATTTTTAAGGGGATTGCTTTGAATCTATAGATGAGTTTGGAGAGAGGCTTTACAACTTTGAATCTTGGTCTGTAATTATGGTAGATCTGTTTGTCATCTCCAATATCCAAACACAGTTTTGTAGTTTTTTCGTGTACAAATCTTTCACATTTATTCTTAATTACATCCGTATTTCACATGTTTTTGATTTTTTATAAATGTTTCAAGTTTTTCAAGTTTTTCTTTGCTAGTGACTAGAAATACAAGGAGCTTTTTGTAAGTCTATTGGGTATCTTGTGAATTTGCTAAACATACTAGTAGCATTTTTGAGAGTTCTTTGAGAGTCTTCTATGTCCATGATTTTCTTGTCTGAGAATAGTTTTATTGCTGGCTTTATACACTGTATGTCTCTCTTTTGTCTTGGCTTGTTGTACTGGCTGGGATCTCTGTATTTTGTTGAACAGGCACAGCAAAAGAGGAAATAGCCAGTGTTTTACCATCAAACATAACTATAGGTTCTTAGTGCATTCCCCTAATCGGTTGAAGGAGTTCTGCTCTGTTCTTATGGGCTGAGAGTTTTGTCATGGCTGAGATTGTATGATTTTGTCACATGCTTTTTTTTTTTTTTTGCATCTATTGAAAGGTTCATGTGGCTTTTTTCTATTTTTTTTAAGATTTTATTTATTTGAGAGAGAATGAGAGAGGGCACACACATGAGAAGGGAGAGGGCCAGAGGGAGAAGCGAACTCCCTGCTGAGCAGGGATCCTGATGCGGGACTCGATCCCGGGACTCTAGGACCATGACCTGAGCCGAAGGCAGTTGCTTAACCAACTGAGCCCCCCAGGTGCCCCATCTTTTATTCTAGTCACATGGGGAAATACATTACTTTTTCTAATGTTTAAGAAATCTTGCATGCTTGTAATAAATACCATTTGCCTTGAAAAATAAACACACATATAGACTTGCCCACCTTCTCTGTGTGTGTATATAATTCCAGCATGATTTTTATGTATGTAAAATAATACTCCTATAGTTGCTAATATTTTAAGAAGTATTGTGCCTGTTCAGGAGGGATATTTGTCTGCAGTTGTCTTTTAATACCTTTTTGAAGCTTTATTATCGGGGTAGTATTGGCCTCGGAGGACAGGTGGGAAGTGTTCCCTCTTCCTCTGCTGTTTAAAAGTGCTTCCTTAGGATTGGGATTCTTTCCTTAAATGTTTGGTAGCATCTGGGCCTGGAATTTTGTGTATAAGAAGGTTATTAACTATGCAGTATCCAAAATAAAATGCCTCTCAGATTTTCTTTATGACTCCATTTTGGTAATTTGTCTTTCAGAGAGCTTGTCCGTTCATCTAGGTTGAACCTACCGGCAGAGTTCTTAGCACTCCGCACCCCGCTGCCCGCTTGCAGTCTGGACGGCGGGCCGTGGTAGCCCCAACCCGCCGTCCTGTTTTTCACCCTGATTTAATACTTCCTCCTCTTCCTCTTTCCACATGGGTCTTGTTGGAAGTTTCCCAGTTTTCTCAATCTTTGCAAAGCCCAGTGTTTGCTCCCCCCCCTACTGATTTTTCAGTTTTATATTTTGATTTCTATTCTTTGGATTTAATTTTCGCTCTTTCCGATGTTCTGAGTTAGAAGTTGAGGTGACTGGTAGTGGACTTGGGTTTGTACTCTATGTATTCAGAGCTCTCAAGTGCCCTGTAAGCAGTGCTTCAGGTGCATCACACAGATGCTGATACAGTTGGGTTGCATGATCCTTCACTTTGAAATATTTCAGAATTTCCACTGTGATTCTATTTCTGACCCATGGGCTATTTAGAAATATGTTGTTTAATTTCCAAATGCTGTCTGTGTCAACATGTCTTCTCTGTGCCTTTGGAGAGGACACATTCTTGTGTCGCGTCTTCCCCCCGTCTCCCCCCCGGCCGTCTTCCCCCCGTCTCCCCGCCGCTGTCTTCCCCACCGCCGTCTTCCTCCCCGCCGTCTTCCCCCCGTCTCCCCCCCGCTGTCTTCCCCCCGTCTCCCCCCCGCCATCTTCCCCCTGTCTTACCCCCCGTCTTCCTCCCGTCTCCCCCCCCCGCTGTCTTACCCCCGTCTCCCCCCCGCCGTCTTCCCCCCCGTCTAACCCCCCATCCCATCTTTCCCTGTCGTCTGTTTTGTTCTGGCAAGAACCAAGAGAGGAGCGTTGGCATCTCTAATTATAGATTTGTGTTTCTCCTAGTTCTGCCAATGTTTGCTTCATGTAGTTTGAGGATTTGTTCTTAGGTGTTCAGTCATCTAGGGTTATTACGTTCTCTTGATCAGTTAACTCCTTAACATTATGAAATGCCCCTCTTTATCCCTAGTAATGTTTCTCATTCTGAAGTTAAATTGGTCCAATGTTGATAAGGTCTGGCTGCATGTGGTATACCTTTCTCCATCCTTCTTAACCTCTTGCTTTATTTTTAGTGTTTCTTAAAGCCAGAATGTAGTTATCCAGCACACCAATCTTCACCTTTTATTGGAAGTGTTTTATTTAATGTATTCATCAGTATGGATGGGGTTAGTCTACCATCTTGCTGTTTTCTATTTGTACCAGTTGTTCTTTGTTCCCTTTTTCCTAATTTTCTACCCTAATTGAGTACTTTATGCTTCCATTTTATTACTATCGCCTTATTAGCTCTACTTTTTTAGAGTAGTTGGTCTTGCCCAGTACTGTCTATTAGAGCTTCCGACGATGGTGAATGTGCTGTCTACAACATCCAACAACCTACACACCGGCCACCTGTGGCTGTTGAGCACTTGACCTCCAGCTCGTGCAGCTGAGGGAATGGAATATTATCTTTAATTTAAAATCTTTAAATGCGAGTAGCCATATGAGGATAGTTGTTAGCACATGGGATGGTGACCGTAGGTCTCATAGTCCGCATCTTTAACTTCTCACCATCTACTTTGGAGCAATAGTCTGTGCTTCCACATGTAATGTAAGAGTTTCCCGGCATAATCTTCACTTTGCCGTCACTGCCCCTTGTGCATTTATTGTTGTGGGGTTTGCTTCCACACATCATAACCACTAAAATACATCGTTGCTCTTCTTTAAACAATCCATTGCTTAGAAATAATTAGAATAGAAATTGAAAACGAGAGCATACTCAGTATCTACTGATTTTGATCTAAATAAGGCTGCAAGAGGGGTTTAAGTGACCTCATCAGATGGCTGCATTTTAATCCGGGGGAGGGGACGGAGAAGCCCATGAAGAGGAGGTCAGCTGGGAGGCCAGAAATGGGGTCGGGAGAAGTGAGGATGTTAAGAAGTAGTTGGATTTGGGATCTGTTTGGAAGTCTGCTCTTCTAGTTATTGTTAGGAGCTGTGCATAAAGTGTATCCTGGCTACTTGAGAGTGTTCTCCCACACCCTCATCCGTACTGTTTCCTATCCTGTTTGCTTTTCAAAAATAGTCACGGGTATTAAAGTCATCCCATGTGCCTGATTTTAATTAGAAAGTGTTGCTTCACTGTGAATTTTGTGAATCATCTTGCCTGTAAATAGAAGCTAGCTTTCAGAATGTGCAGTCTTACTAAGAGGGCAAGACAAAATAAAATACAGAGATGATTATTTTTATGAGTCATTGTATTTATCCATTTAAAGAGGAGTGGTTGTAACATATGGAATTGGTGGGGGTTTTTTACAGCAGTTGGTGAGGAGCAGTGGTTTCTGGCATCAACTTCCTTAATTCTCATGTTCCATCCTCTTGGCACCCTATAAACGGAGTGATTACCGTTACCCCTGGACTCTTGAGTTCCCTGCAGTGTTGGATTTTTCTCATCCTTGTATCACATTTTACCATTTTACCATGTTTGGACTTTTAAGCAGAGATATGGTTCCACTTTGAAAGCTCTGGAAATACTTCTCAGATTGCATATGTTTATCTCAATGTTGACAACCAGGTTGTTTGCCTTGAAATTAAAGGCTGGTATTGTAAACTATCAGCGGAATAATCACGGAACCTAATGCTTCCTAGTTTACACAGTGTGGAAAACTATAAATATCTAATATAATGTTACCTCCTTGATTGAATTTCTTATGATCTCACACAGGTGAGATTAGTGTTAAAGTGTACACAGAGCTATGGTAATTACTGTCAGGAGATTTCAATTATTAATTGCTGATTTCAGAGAGTTAATTTATTTTTAAAGTCCAATAACATTACATAGCCTTTTTCTTTATTATTTTCTTTTTTCTTGTGCTTAACTGTTTCAGTAAGTTCTGGATTATAGCAAGCTTCATTTGCATATAGTCTCATTGAGAATATGATGCTGACTTTTCAGTAAATGACTTATTCAAGTTTTAGGACTAGCAAAGTTGAGGGATTAGGTGATCACATAGCTTGAATGAATCTACGTGGCCGCTGCAAGGCTGAGGGGCTTCCCACTTCTTCATGTGAGTGGAGCCCCCACAGAGGGGACAGGTGAGAGCCTGGGACGCCATCTCCTCTGCATTGTGCTCCTGCGCTCTGCAGCAGAGAACCAGCAGCGTGTGCCCCCTTCTGTACCTGCCTCGCCACCTGGCAGTTACCCTGTACTTGTAGGTGCGCAGTTACTGTGCGTGGCGTAGTCCGGGCAACGGAGCACTCTGTTGCCAGAAGCCAAGTTAAAATGAGGCCTGTGCCCTTGAGGAGTGTGAAATCTGGTTACAAAGAGAAGACCCCTAGTCCTAGACCTGATGTTCAGAGGCAACGCAGTAGGGACACCGGCTGGGTCTCCGGTCCACACGTGTCAGCGGATGGAGCACGAGCCTGGCTGGCTGCTCAAACTGGGCAGTGGATCTTGTCTGCCTGGGGCGCCGAGCTGTGGGCTGGTAAGGGCTGCCTGTCAGGTTCTGATGCATCGTCTTTAGACAGGTGCCTGCATTGCCACACCCTTCTCCCCAAGAAACAACTTAAAAACAGCTGTTCCGCTATCCCCACCAGGATGGGGTCGTGCGCGCCTTGGGTCAGTGTCACTCAGTACACACCCCCCATTCCTAGCTCCATTCTTGCGCTGAGAGTGTCTCCCCCAAGTGGCCCCTCCCTGCTCCCGCCTTCTCAGCGTCCTGAGACATCCTGCTCAGCCTCAGGCTTGCCTCTCCTTTGGGAGCCCGTGCCCACAGAGGCCGTGGGTCCTCAACAACCCGTTCCTTTTGCTCTCGTCAGGTATTTTTCACCCACTGGGGCGTCATGTCGTGTCCTTTGAATTTCTGTGTCCTGTCCCAGCAAATGTTGGGTTTTCAGACTGAGCCGGCTAGGGGCCATGTGCAGGCTCCCCCATCTCTCTGGGGACAGGCTCCCAGCAGCACTGGGGGCCCATCCTGCTCTCCTCAGAGGACAGTTGTCACCTCTGCCTGACGGCTCCTGAGAGAAGAGCCCACCGAAGAAAAACCTGGCATGGTAAGTGAGGCTCCCTGTCATTGAGCCGTGTCTGTGTAAAGGGCCCAGGCCACGCGCCCCTGGGGGACAGACGTATCGGCCTGTAGCCAGAGCAAGAGCCGGGGGGTCCGGTGGGAGCAGGTGGGAAGCGAAGCTCCACGACCGTAAGGCTCTTACCTTGTGTAGGGTTACACCGTGCTTCTCCTCTCCACATCCCTGCCTGTGGAGACAAAACCATTGTCTGCAAAGCAGGAAATTTATCGTTCACCTTCTTGATTTCTCCAGTAGAAAGCAGGGAGCAGGGGGACCATACGGAGCCCACAGCAGACGTGGCCAGGAGGACATGAGGAGCAGGGCACTGTGCCGGCGGCCTTGGCGGGAAGGACTTCCGACATCGGTGGACGAAATGAGCATCTGGATCAAAGGTCAGCAGGGGTCACGCTGGGGAAGAGCAGTGTTCAGACCGCAGATGTGCACCTCGATGCGGAAGAAGGCCGCTCCGTGTGCCCCCAGGGCCGTTAAAAGCAGCGTCGGGGGTGGCTGTGCAGGTCTGCGGCAGAACGGACCTTATCGTAAGGACAAGGAGACCGTGAGAATGAAACAGAAGATGGGATCCTACCTCTGTCCGCCAAGCCAAAATTGTGTCTTTGGAAAGATTTGCAAAATTGTTCCAGACACCTGGTCAGACTGAGCATGGAAGAAAAACACCAAATAATGAGTAACATGGAAAGAGGTACATCACTAAACATTCCACAGATGTTGAGAGATAAGAGGATATTATTTAAAAAGAGGTAACAGATTCGACAAATAAGATAAAATGAACAAATTTCCTTTTAAATCTTTACAATTGAATTTAAAGAAATTGAAAAATAAAAATCTTCCCTTAAAGAAAAATGCAGGGGGCTGGCGCCTGGGTAGGTAGCTCAGTCGGTGAAGCGCCCGACTCTTGATTTCAATTCAGGTCATGATCTCAGAGTACTGAGATCGAGCCCCATGTCGGGCTCCGTGCTCAGCACAGAGTCTGCTTGAGATTATTTCCCCTTTCTTCACCTCCCCCTCTGCTGCTCCCCTTGCTTGTGCACGCTCTCTCTCTAAAATAAATAAAACCTTTAAAAAAAAAGGAAAAGAAAAGAAAAACCCAGGCCCATATGGCTTCACCACCATTGAGTTTTCTCGGACCTTCAAGGGAGGAGCACTGCCAGTGTTCTGTCAGCCCTTCCAGGGAAGGAGACCGGCATAACCTGGATGTCGGGTCTGCAAGGATGCATGAAAGATGAAAACCATGGACCAGTGTCATGAACCCAGACGCAGAAATCCTAATAAAATGTAGGAAGTCCGTTCTGTCAAGTAAGGCCTATCCCAGTAATGTAAGGTTGAATTTAACTTCAAGAAATCGGTGTCCTAATACACACTCAGAGAAAACAGACTTTCTGATTGTTACGCATATCTCTTCTCTTCCCGCTTTGCCATTACCTGTTTTGCATCTCAGAAGAGTGACCTGAGTGTATCAGTCTGAGTGTAGGCTAATCAGGAAGAGCTGGAGGGCAGGTGGGGGCAGAGGAGGGCCTCTGGAGCATTTAGAGCATCCTGTGCTCTAGATCATCTGTCCCCATCTGCCTGCATGCAGGCCTCTCCTTCCCAGTGCCCATTTTCGGTAATGCAGTGATTCATTTGTTCGCCTGAGTACTGGCCAGAACCGTGCGTGTGAACAGTACTGCTGAAGACTCCAGCATTCTAAAGGCCCCCTTGAGCTTGCGTCAGCGCACGCAGACGTCATGGAAAACCTCGGTTTCGTTGAGGCAAGCCCGATGTCCTGGAGCTGACTCCCCACTGTGCTGGAAACCCTGCCCAGGCTTTCAGGGGTTGGGGGAGACCGTCCCTCCCACTCAGGGATGGTTTCTTGGCCACTGAGTGCATGTGGACTTGCCCTGTCTGAAAGCCAAGTTGAAGATGGGCGCCAACTCTGCTTCACCAGCCTAACATCTGTGTGATGGCGTTTGGTCCATGTGATTCCACTTCTGTGAGGCATGTGGGTTCCAGACTTCCCATCTGTTTCACTGATCTGGGATTCTGAGAGTTACCAGTCACTAGAAAGAGGATTTGGTTGTCCTGGGGTGGTGGACCTACCATTTCACATGGCATCGATCCCCAGTTGACGAGAGCGTGGGAAGCCAGATGGCCTGTGGGTGCTTAGTGCTGGTTTGAGTCCACTCCGGACACCCTCAGTCCCTGCTTCACACACACCCCTCTGATTGGCTGGGTTCTGGTTGAAGGATTTCACAAAGCCCACAGCCCCAGCTTTGAATGGGGAGCCATTTTCTGCATAAGATAAAATTTTTTTTAAGATGTATATAATTACCATTTTCATAATTTTGGCTTTGCTGGGTCAGTAGTTTTGTAAGCTATTGTATAAGCAGACCGCAGAGTATGCTCTCCATCTGGGTAGATGGTAGATCCTATGGCCCAGCAAATGCTGTTAGTTTCACAGAGCATCTGGAGACCAGGGGAGCCGATAGGATCCATGCTATCTGTTTCTGTGGAGACAGAGGTGCCTGTGACATCCCAGAGTCCCTAGCATTGAATGGTGCTCCACAGGCGACCAGGCTGGGAGGGCAGGCTTGCTCAGGACTCAGCCTGTCTAGAAGGCAGAGGAAGAATAGTGCTCCCTGGGGCCTGCCCTCCTGTGGTTATCACTCCGTTCCACTATCATTAGAAGCAGCTTGAAGATGGGAAATCAAAGGAAGACGTCTCTTGTTGAAGATGTGTATGGAGAGGGGTGGAGACAAGAGCGTATAGCTAGGGAAGGACCCAGGGACCGTTTTTCTCACGTGGATCCATCTGACGTGGGACTTTGCTAACTGAACGTGGTGACAGGCTAAACCGAGCTGGGATCTCCAGGGAGAGACTAGGTTTCCTGGAACCATGTAACAAAAACAAACTCGAAGAAAACAGAATATACCTCTCTTCCCTGGCCCCTCCCCCCCATCAGATAAAGCAGCTTTTGCAATAAAGAATTCCATTTTTACCCAAATTTTATGATAATGGTGACTTTTTGCTCTCCTGGTGCAGGACTTTTTTTTTTTTTTTTTTTACAAGTCTTTTTAAAGCATTCAGTCCTTGACCCCTCACTGTGACAAGCAGCCTGTGCACCAAAGTCCGCACCAAAGGCTACACTCCTCAGAGCTATGTAGAGGCCTCTAGAAGTGAGCACCCTCATGTCAGCTTTTTTTTTTTTTTAAACTAGCGCTTCGTATTTTGTTCTCGTATAAATATCTGCCACGTTTTCACTGCCATTCACTGTTAAGTATTTTGTAGATACCTGCCTGTTGTCTGTTTTATCCCTGTAGCTAGAAGAGAAGTACAAAATTCTGTCCTGTGATTGTGGACCAAGAGTTAGGTTTTGATAAGGAGGAAAGAGTGATTTCTGAATTGTGCAAGACTGTTGAATCACAGATCTGTACTTCTGAAACAAATAATGCAATATATGTTAAGAAAAAAAGAGGAAGAAGAAGATGGCAGGAGGGGAAGAATGAAGGGGAGTAAGTCGGAGGGGGAGACGAACCATGAGAGACGATGGACTCAGAAAAACAAACTGAGGGTTCTAGAGGGGAGGGGGTGGGGGGATGGGTTAGCCTGGTGATGGGTATTAAAGAGGGCACGTTCTGCATGGAGCACTGGGTGTTATGAACAAACAATGAATCATGGAACACTACATCAAAAACGAATGATGTAATGTATGGTGATTAACATAACAATAAAAAAATAAGTGAGTTGTGTTACTGCTTTATTGCATTTGTGTCCACTGTCCTGTTTTGTTCAGGGAGTGTTGCCTGTTTGAAGTCATTAACTGGAGGTGGTCTTATAGTGACTGGACTCGAAGTATCTGCCTTGGTTTTGTTTTAAACCTGGCTGATAAGCTGATAATGTTTCATCCCGTTGATGAAGAATTTCTGTGTCCTTGCAGATGAGGGCCATCTAAAAAGCAAAGTTTCAGATACTTTGGGGGAGTTTTCATAGGAGATGCTTTTGTAGAAGTAAGGTCTTGCTCATTTTTCACACTGGTCTGCTGATCAAAAAACTTTATGGAATTTCCTTCTGTGAAATGAACGAAATCCAAATTGTTTTTCAAAAAGCTTTAGAAATTTACCACATATGTTTTGGAAGACAAAAACCAAGATGAAGTACAGCTTTTAGTGAGTAAACAAGCGTTCCCCCTAAGTGCATTTGCACCACGTGTAGCTGTGATTTGCAGTGGGGTGTCTGTGGAGGGTGGTGCTGGTGCGGGTGCACCCTGCTGGCCATGCAGCTGTCTCTGGTCAGGCTATGTCGTCCTGGTGCCCACTTGTGTGCTTGCCTGTCGCCTGGCCAAGGTATTTCCTGGGTGGCTCTGTGTGTCAGGCTGTCATTTCCCAAAATGTTTCAGGACCACGTCAGTGGACTCGATGTGGAAACCAGCTCTGCACATGCAGGTTTGAGGTATTAGAGGGGAAGGTACCAGATGCTGTGTTCACGTCCACCTTGACATGTAGGTTCTGCAGATAAGATACAGCTCAGCCTGTTAGGCATCCCACCTGGAGTAAAGCTAAAACCCGTCTGGATGTTAAATACTTGAAACCGAATTCAAAGTCAAATTTAAGTTGGCTTCACATGCCCTCCTCCTTTCCTGGTTTTTCCCAAGGTCAGAAGGATGATGGCATAGAAGCTCTTCCAGATTTCCCCTGCTCACACCCAGCAGCGTCTTCGCTGGCTCCCCAGCCAGTGGCGTCCTGGGCAGCTGCCCTGCTCAGTCACACCGCTGCAGGCCCTCAGCACGGCCCTGCCAGCCACAGGCCCACATGGCTACGTCACCTTCTAGGGCCTGGGGCATCGGGCATTTGGATTTTCCCTCCTAAGTGGCTCATGTTACTTTGAAGATATTACGAATAATTTGAGGTTACGCGGACCATGTTCTCAGCAGATGAAAATGCCTTATGAGTACTGGTTTTGGTGGAAGCAGGTGCACCTGTGCTAGGAAAGTTAATACCATCCCGACCCCGACACACACATGGAGTCAGGATGTGCTGTGTACCTTGCATGAGTATGTGATAGAATATTTTCCCGTGGTGGTCTATTACACATTGTAGGCTGTCTGTGGCTAGTTATAAACCCTCAGGATATTAGAATTTGTTTTCAGGCCCTTTGCTGGTGAAGCATGAGGTCTTAACTCATTCTGTAGGGACAGAATAGTTACACAGTGTTGACGCCGTAACTTAGTCACTCTCACTGTTTGTGTGAGCGATGTCACTTTCTCGTTCTTCATAAAGGCTCTACCTTTACCTTGATCGTCTTCGGGGAAAAGTTAAGTCAGTCTGCATCTCTGCTGTAGCTCACAAATAAAACATGTTCATGATCTCGGCTGAATCCCAGATGGATATTTCCCATACCTCAGACCCACACTGCAGGTTTGCACCATTGGGAGGCCTGGCAGGAGGCCTGAAAGGGAAGGTGTGACTCGCTAGGTGGAAGTACCTTTCTGGACTCGTCCCGGAGAAATTCCAACTTGCCTCTTTGTGAGCATGAAATTATCCAGAAGGTTGAAAAGGAAAATGCAGTTTATTGGAAAAAAATACATCAACGCATTTGTTCTTTTCACAGAGGTGCTAAGTAACATGTCCAAGAGCCACCTGCCAGTGTCCTGAGAAGCAGATTTCTGTTCCTGGAGCAAAAGACTTTTAAAAGAACATTTGCTGGAAACAATTGAGAGAGGGTGGGCAGTTGGCAGACAGCTTTGTTCTTTGTCTGGCTAATGACGGTGCGTCTCGGCCTCTGGTCAGCTGGCCGCATCCCCCTTCTGCATGCACCGTGTCCTCGACGTGCTCAGTTAATATGTAATTCTCTCAACACCTCACCCCCTCAAGATCAACAGGTGCCCAGCATGGGTGTTGTCCGTCCACATGAAAGGGCCTGGCCACTGTGATTCCTCTTCTCTTTGATCTCCCTGTAGAAGGTCGGCTTGTCTGCCTACAGATGCCTCTGAAGGGCAATTTAAAAGTTGGATTTGAGCAACATCAAGTGAAATGTCCTCCCCTCTCATGCCGTGAGGAGCTCTTTGGTGTAGTTCATGGCTGGATGTAAGGAAAGATATTAACCCTTTCTTTGAAACAAACGGTCTTTCAGCCTGAGATTTCCACCTACCTTTCTCCTCTGCTTTTAGGGGGAAAAAAAGCACAAGACATTTTTGTTCTCATAAAGCACCTCAGCCCTTGAAGATGAACTCATGACAGTGTTTAAAATTCATCTTGAGACTCAATTACCTTTACTTTGTTAGTGCATATAAGGTTGAATGCACTCAGATGGATGAGATACTTAGAACTGATAGAAAAAGACAGAGGAAGGTTTTCATGGGCAGAGCTGAGATGCTTTTCTCAAGGTGTTGTGATCAATAAAATAATCCATTTTTAATGGTGAGTTGGCAAGGGCTACTAAATACCAATTACTAGGCAAAGTGCTATCAGAAGGGGAAGCCATTTTGTGAATTATTTCATTGCATGAACATGTTTATACTGGGGGTAAAAATGTCCAGGTTGCTTCTGATACTGTTCATTGAAAACAAAAAACCTCACTTTACAAAAAGTTGCTTTATTTTGTAAATAGTGTAGAAAAGTGCATTGCTGTCCAGAGAAAGATTTACACTTGTTTTTCATAAAAAGGGAAGGAAAAATACCTTAAAATTCCAAACCTCATCAATATCAATGTGATCATAACATGATGCAAGGGGAGGGATTTTGTAGCTTGTATTTCTCATCTGTGTTTCCAGGTCATGTATTTTTTTCTTGACTTCGTAAGTGGGACCAGTCTGTTTTTTGGGTGTTTTTTTTTTTTTTTTTTTATAACCCATATCCCCTCTTCTTAGAAATTTGTAATTCAGTTGTGATGACATGACCTAAGATTTACATGGTCCCAATTAAAGGTAGAGAGTGATCTCCTTGTAGAGACGAGCATCTCACGGTCTGTTCTCATACACTGTGCTGAAGAGCTAGGTCATAGTTTGACTAAGGATATCCTGCACCCTGTCACGTGTGGCTTCAGTGATGACACGGAAGACAGAAAGACTGGGGGCAGCAACAGTTCTGACAGATGAAAATTTCCAAAAAAATGTACTGTTTAAGGGTTGTTTACATTTGTAACCATGATAGCTTATGTGTGCCTAGGCTTCTGCAATTTTTGAGATTATAAAAGGTACGTTGAATGCTGGGAGAACTATAAACAAAATCATATTGCCATTGCACATATCACCACTAATTCTATATTTCCAGGTATGCCAGTTTCTATTTCACATGTACAATATAGAAACTTTAATAAAATACGGGTCCCATTGCATACATTGGTAATGTGCTCTGCCTTCTCATGCAACATGTAGTATTCCATATCATTAAATGTTACCTTACTGGTATGTAGTTGCGTGTCTTACATATCCTAAATCACCGAACATGACCCCTGTGTCAGGTTCTCTAGGTGATCCTGCTTTTCCAGTGTGCCAGGTTTCACTGCAGTGCTGTCATGGAGGTTAACTTCATATGGATTGTTTATCGTTGATGGAGCACTTTCAAATTTGGTATCACCTTTGATTGGTGGAGTAACCCCATGAGCGGGGAGGCCACTGTGTCACAAATGAGGCAGAAGCTCAGAAGCAATGGGGTCCGTGTTTAAATGTAGCCCCCAGCACAGGGCACAACACACACCATAGGAGTTTGCATTTCACCTGATGGGAAAGCAAGCCTTTTTTACCCCAACATTAGCGGTTCCTTTATGCGTGCATGAGGTGGTTTTGGCCCCAGCAGAGAAGACAGGCTTGTGTGCTGCCCCAGAAGGAAGCTAAGCTTTGTCTTTGGTAATTCGGGGAATGTTTGTGCACATGTTGGGGTTGGAGGAAAGGGCCGATCACCCAGCCACGGCAGGGAGTGGGATCACAGGGTTATCTTTGTTCCAGGAGTGGCTTAGGTGTGCTTACGATCCAGCTAAGGTGTTCTCACTCGCTGACCATTGATTTGATTCCCTGTCTCCTGCTGCTAGGAGAACAAGTGTGTTGCTGAATATTTACATAAAATGAGCGAGTTCAGCCAAGGGTAAGGTATCCTTTAAACACACCCTTTGGAAATAATTGCTTTGTATCCCTTCTATGTGAAAATCTTTTCTAAACAAAACTTTATGTAAATTAAAGCAACCCACTTTGCACCATTAATTTAGAGGAAAAAATATAAACGAAGGTGCAGTGTTGTCAAGGATGGGCTGAAACTGATGGACGTTCGTATGCTGCTGATAAAGTGCCGTCAATCCTGTGATTCTTCATACAGACATAAAAATGTTAAAGCCCTTTGGTTCGGGAATCCCACTTTGCAAATGTATTTTATTTTTTTAAAGATTTGTTTACCTGTTTGGGGGGTGAAGGCAGAGGGACAGAACCTCGGTGCAGACTCCCCGCCTAGAGCCCGACGCAGGGCTTGGGCCCATGACCCTTCAATCATGACCTGAGCCAAAATCACAAGCTGCCCACTTAACCGACTGAGCCACCCAGTACCCCGCAAATGTATCTTATAGAGCAAATACGGAAAAAACTATGTATATATTTCAGCATTGCTAATAGTGAAAAATGGAAACAAATCTAAATGTCCAACAATGGTGAAATCGTTAGAAAACAACTCCACCCCGTCAAACTTAACGTCTAACTGCCTGGGAATGTCATCGTGGAGGAATGCTAAATTAAGTCAAAAGCAAACGAACATCCCACCTTAGTTACAATTATGTGACAGATGCTTGAATACTCTAAAGTGGCAGTGACCGTGGTCTTGGGTGGTGATGACCAAGGAGTTCCTGTGTTTCTTGCCCATATCTTATGTTTTTATGTAGTGCTTCTGTTATTTTTGAAGAATTTCTTTTTAAACTGCAAGTGACGAAAGAAAGCAAAGGGAAAAATGACAGATCACCTCCCAGCCTCCGGCTCCAGAAGTAAGTGGTGCTATTTGGTGAACATCCTTCCAGAAATCTGTGTGTGTATAAAGAAAACAGCAGGTACAAAGGTATTAAAGGCAAGTAATTTTAAGTCGTGTGCCTAATAACAGGTCCTAAAATATCCATAAAGAGCCAAATAGTAAATACTTGGGGTTTCGCCATCCATAGCCTGTCTCCACTACCCTGCTCTGCCATTGTTGTGTGAAGACAGCCACAAACCGTCTGGGCATAAGGAGTCTGCCGGTGTTCCAGTGAAGCTTTCTTGCTCTTCATTCTTTGTTAGATCCGTGTTTCCACCTGGAACCATTTCCCTCTGCCTGAGGATTTCCCGTTCTCTAGCTCACAGTGGTCGTCTGCTGGAGATGAATAGGCCCAAGAATGTCTGTCTTGCTCATTGATTGTTGAAAGATGATTTCTCTGGGTACAGAATTCTAGATTGGTAGGTTTTATTTTTCAGTATCTCATAGATGTTGCTCCACTGTGTCCTTGTGCTGTTATCAAAAATTCTTTTGTCTTCTTTTTGTGCTGCCTCGTGTAATGTCATTTTCTTCTCTGGCCCCCTGTAAGGCTCTTAATGTTTTGAGCAATTTGGTTATGATGAATCTTGGTGTGGTTTCCTTCATGTTTCTTGTACTTAATCTCATTGAAATTTTGTGTATCTATAGTTGGCATCAAACGTGGAAATATTTTGGTCACTATTTCTTAAAATATTTTCCTTTTCCTCCCTTTCAGAAACTCCAGCTACACATATATAAGGTTTCTTGGAGTTTCCACAGCTCGCTAGTGCTGCTTCATTTATGTGTCTGCCCCCCCCCCGCCCCCGCCCCCACCCCCCCTCCCCGTCTTTCTTTTTGGGTAGTTTCTGTAGGTGTGTAAGTTCAGTAATTTAGTCTTAGTGCCTGATCTGCTGTTCCCATCCAGTGTATTTTCCATCTCAGATTTTGTAGTTTTTATCCTATAATTCTAATTAGCTTTTTGAACATCTGAAACAATTACATTAACTGTGTTTGTGACCTTGCCTGATCCTAACATCTGAGTTAGATTTAGGTGGTTTTCAAGTGGCTGTTTCTTCTCATAACTGGTCCTGTTGACCTGCTTTTCTCATGCCTGGTAATCTTCGACTAAATGCCTGGCATTGTGAATTTTACTTTAATGTGTGCAGGATATTTTTGTGTTCTAATAAATATTCTTAAGCTCTTCTGAGATACAGTTAAATTACGTAACAACAATTTGATACTCTTGGGTCTGGTTTTTAAGATTTGTTAGGTAAAACCAGAGCAGTATTCCTTCTGGGGCCAATGATTTCCCACTACCTAGGCAAGAATACTCCATGAATTATGAGGATTTCCAGTTTTGCTGTTGGAAATAGGCATTTCCCCGGTCTTGGGTAGTTTCCTCACATGACTGTGCCAGATACTTGGGAAGAGGCCTCCATCGATCTCCGGAGTCTTCCTTCTGTGCTGTATTCACTTCTGTCCTGCAAACTCCATGGGCGTCAGTCTCCCACACGCACATCTTCCTCTCCTCCTCGGTGAGTGCAGTAGGTGCCTCCCGTGACCCCACCAGGTGCAGTGGCCTCGAAACTTGCAACAATCAGCCAGAACAATTGTAGCCTTCACCTCATGTTTCCCTCTCTCATCAGCCACTCTACTTGGCTCTCTGGTGTCCTGGAAACTGTTGTTTTAAATACTTTCTTTTTTCCCCCTTTTCAGTTGCTTTAGGTGAGGGAGTAAATCCTGTCTCTTACTTATTCCATCTTGCCTGGAAAGAGAAATGCTCAGGTGTTTTTGGTTTTCTTAAAATTGTTTTTAAGTGTATAATTTAAAGCTTTGATATTACAACATTAAATTGGCTTCCCCCAAACTTCCTGATAAGTATTGAACTTTTGCTTTATCTCCAAATGTTTCTCATAGTGCAGACTAGAGCGTATGAAAAAAGGTCTGCGAACGCCAGATCTGCATCCCTCAGGGCAAAGAATAACACTTTGCCCAAGTGGGCCACCAGGAGACTCTGCTGCAGACAGCACTCGGAGATGTAGGAAGCGTGGAATTCTGTCCTCCATCCCGAAAACACTGTGACAGAAAACCTTGTACATTCCTCGGAGTTTAATCTCTGCTCATTCTTGGCCAGTATATTTTAACTGAGGAAAAAGTAAGATCCGCTTTTCTGAGTTCCTTTTTATCTTTAAATAGGTTAGGATTTGTAAGGTTCTTCTGAAGAAATTCATCTACGATATAAAAAGTTTATAACATCTAGCTCCATAGCTAAAAATTTCTGTGGTGGAGAAGTCCCCAAAGTGCACGGTGCCTTCTCACCTGAGTCCAGGCTGGGTTTGGCATACTCAAGTGCCTTCAATAGAAGCTTTCCAAAGACTGTTGTAGAATGGATTATGTTAACACATCACCAGCATGGATGCTAATCCCCAGCAGGCACTTGATGCATAATGGCCCTTAAGAGATTTTTCTTGCTTGCATCATTGATAAGAGCCTTTATGTTGATGAGACTTGCAGCCCAATTTGGAGTGTGAATCATACCTGTGCAGTGTGTCTAGGCAACTGTCACTGAACGCAGGCCCTAATGCTGCTATTTCTTCATTTTAAATGATACCATTTATTTCTTTTTGTCTTGGCTTTTCTGGCCAGGGTCTCTTCATACTGTTTTGAATAGAAATTGTGATAACAGGCATTCTTGTCTTGCTCCTAAATTTAAAGGATAAACTTTCAGTATTGCACTCCAGATTTACTAGGAGTTCTCTTGTTTTGTGGGTATCCATTCCCCTCCACCACAATGAAAGTCCTTTTTGAAATCACAACATTGACTTTAGTGAGGCTTTTTTCACATCTGCATTTATAAGGAAATATTTATGAAATGTATGAGACAAAAATTAGAAAGATAATTTTTTGAAGTAAGTCAGATATCCTGTATTTGAAAAAATGGTCTACAATTAATCATATGTAAGTTGCTTTCTAATTATAGAGCAACTACACTTGTCTAAATTGGAGAGGAATAAACCTGTAGGGTTTTCCAACGGTTGCTTCTCTTAAATAAGTGTTTTTGTTTCTCACGTATTTTACATTTTCATTGATCTGCATAGACAGATGCACCCCTTGTCACTAATTAGTGTGGCCATGACAGGTCACCTCATGTATTTCTGTGAAGTTCCACTGGGTATAAGTGGGGTTCTCACCTCTTAATTAGTGCCGTGCATGGTGTTCCTGTCATTCCCAGAGGCCTTGTGCCCCTTGAATGGAAAACTGGGAAACAGAGAGGGAAGGTGTCCCCTGACGCTAGTGCAGGTGGGACTGCAGGGCCTCCCTCAGCAAAGCCAAGAGCCCCACAAAGAGCTTGGACTCTTGTGCCCATGGTCACCAAGGTGGCTTGGGATCAGGCTTCCTACCACAGTCCGTCAAAATGTCCACTTACGTGCTCAATTCAGGCTGACTTCTCCTTTCTTTCTAGCTGAATGAATCATTACAAAAAGGGTTACCATCAGAATTTTAGCAGGGTTGGGACTAGGCAAAGCAAGGAGGCACTCACTTTCGGGTTTATGTGAGTGTCATGGACTGAATTGTGGTCCCCCTAAAATTCATATGTTGAGTCTCTAGCCCTTGGTACCTGAGAGTAGGACTATCTTTGGAGACAGCCTTTAGTGAGGTAATTAAGGCAAAGTGAGGCTGTTAGGGTGGGCCCTGATCCAATATGACTGGTGTCTTCTGAGAAAAAGGACACAGACCCACCGGTGCTTGTGCACGTGTAGTGACAACCATGTGAAGAGGCAACAAAGGAGGTGGCTGACTGCAAGTCGAGGAAAGAGGCCTCAGAATGAAATCATCTGGCTGGCACCTTGAGCTTGGACTTAAAGTATCCAGAATTATGAGAAAAAATAAATTTCTCTCGTTAAGCAACCCAGTCTGTGGCATTTTGTTAATGGCAGGCCTACCAGACCAACCCTGCACTTGCCTAGGCCCTGAGAGTGAGTGCCGGCTTAAATGTGTTCTTAGACCTGGCTTCTAGCTCACCCACAACCTCAGGCTTGAATTTGAGGTGGACACACACTCCCCAGTTGATTGAAAAATGCTGGGTGGTAGTTGAAGGGGAGGGTGAGCCCCATGTTCTCTCCTTCACATACTCACAGAAGGGAACGTGTTGCTGGTCCACCAATTGCAAAAATCTCTTAAGACACAGCAATGTTTGATGGGTTTATATTGTGCCTGATGGCTTGATGTCTTTCCTGAAGACAAAAGTTGCTGCTTCTCTTCTGAGTGTCCTGAGAACTAAAGAGTAAGTGTCAGCAGCAGGTTTGTGTCTCCCATCACACATCACCTCCGGGAGAAATGTTTGAAGATCTAATGGATATATGTGTCCTAGAATTAAGAAAAGAGGAGAGGCCTCTGGATAAAGATCCAAAAGAATTCCAAAGAGCCAAGAGAAGGAAAAACCAGCAGCTAGACAAAGTGCAACTCAAGAATATCAAAGAGAAATTTCTAAAACATTATAGAAAGAGAAAAAGAGCACAAATCAAGGTGCAGCCATCATGTTGACTGAGGATTTTTCAGCAGTGACCCCAAAGGTAAGAAGACAATGAAAGAGTGTTTCAGGGTAATAACTTAGAACACAGAATTTCCTATCCAACTCAAACTTTAAAATATGAGGACTTGATAAAAATATTCTCTTGTATACAAGACCTCAAAAATTAAACTATTATAACTGCAATAAATATAAATGAACTAAACTCACCAGTATAAAAGATAAACTGAATACAAGTCTACATGACACTTATAACTTGATAACATTCAAATTTTAAAGGTAAATGAACCATACTTGAAAAAAAAAAAAAAAACCTGGAGTGGCTGTATTTATGTATAAAAGACTCAAAGACAAGGCACCCGGGTGGCACAGCTGGTTAAGCATCCAACTCTTGGTTTTGGTTCAGGTCATAATCTCAGGGTCATGAGATCGAGCCCCACCTGGGGCTCCACACTCAATGCAGAATCTGCTTAAGACTCCCTCTCCCTCTCCCTCTGCCCCTCCTCCCAAGCACAGATTCCCTCTCTCTCTCTCTCTCTCTCTCTCTCTCTCTCTCACTCTCTCAAATCTTAAAGACTAAGACAAACTATATTGCTAGAGATAGAAGGGGTTACTACATAATAAAACAATAATGTAAACAAAACTTAATAGCGGGTACGTGAAAAGATTCAAAATTATTTATTATATTTGAACATCTAGCAGTGAAGTACCCATTTCAAAAGGTAGAAAATGAATAGAATGAACATAAAGTAAAAGACAAAATAGTAGAAATTGGTAAAAACCAATACAGAAACACATAAAGCCATAAATTAGGAGAAAAAAAAATTGGGAAGCTGAGGAAGATGGCGGAGGAGTAGGAGACCTGGATTTCATCTGGTCTCAGGAATTCAGCTGAATAGGGATCAAACCATTCCGAACACCTACGAACTCAACAGGAGATCGAAGAAAAGAATAGCAACAACTCTCTGAACAGAGAAGCGACCACTTTCTGGAAGGTAGAACGTGCGGAGAAGTGAATCCGAGGCGATATTCGGGAGGATAGACGGCGGGGGAGGGGGCCTCCGTCGGCCGCTTCTGGCAAGTGGTGGAGCCGCGGAGCACAAAATCGGAACTTGTAGAAGTCGGCTCCGCGGAGGGACGTCGCTGCAGTGGCTAAGCGGGGGGTGGAACCCTCGCGGGACAGTGTGGTCTCAGGACCCTCGGGGTCACAGAAAGACCGGGGGAGCCTGAGTGCGCCAGAGCTCCCAGGGATCGGAGCGGGGAAGCCGGCTGCAGAGACGGAGCCGAGGCGCGGGCTCTCAGCTCGGGGTGGCCATAAACCGTGATCGGCGACACAGGCCACTGCTCCTCCAGCAGGGACCCAACAAGTGGCACATCCCAAGAGACTCTGGTCATACCTGAATTAGTATGTGCGGTGACTCCGCTGGGGAGCAGTCATGAGGCACAGGGCTTACTGTGCAGGATAACTATTTAGGTTCAAATCTCCCTCTCCCATTTTCTAGCTGGGTGACCTTGGGTAAGTTTTTAAGCCGTGCTGTGGTTTTGTCCTCACCTCTAAATTGGGGATGATGATATTTCCTACTTTGGAGGGGTAAGATGAAGTTATTTGACACCTTTGAAGCCGTTAGAAGGGTCCCTGACCCTCGTACGCTTTATAACAGGTAGCTATAATGGTGGCTGTCGCAGGCAGAGATCAAGGGTCGCCCTTACTCCAAGGAAGCTGCTCTGAACTCAGGATGTGAGCATAGGCATTTGTGGAGGCCCCAGAAGAGCACTTCCCATCTTGCAGGGTGGAGGACCCAGCCTTGGGGAGTATGTTGCACACTGAGCAAGCAGGACTGTCCTGAAGCAGGTGGGCAGGTCAGGTGGTGGCAGGGTGCAGTGCAAACAGGGACTCCATGCGTTCCTTACAAAATACCTTTATCAACTTACACAAGGCTTACAAGACCATGTAGAAAAGAAACAATTTTATAATTTTATCTTCTTTAAAGAGCAGCTTCTACTTCATCCTCCCCATTCCCAATACCTATTCTCTAAATGCAGTGATTTTCTTTTTTTTTTTTTCTTTTTTTTTTTTTTTTACTTTCTTGGCTTTATCTCCTTCAGTCCTCTGTGAAAACCATGCTTGTTGTGGGGGACTGATATTTCTTATCACCTTTTGATACTAGCCATCGACTTCATAATACGGAAGATAGGAGCTCGTGCCATCTTCCTTGCACATACACAAATACAAACTTTCACCTTTGCCATCTCCCCCTTTGGTTTTATCATAATTCTTGACATTTAAAGCAAAATGACTAAATAGTGCTGCTTAGTATTTCTCATAAATATTAGGCCTAGCCAGCCAACATAGTGAACGCTAGTTACATTTAGTCTTGTATGTTTTCTTTTACCTTGGACTGATAATTGTCATTTTTATTCTTCTTAGATTTCTATTAACTATCGGTAATTTTTCTCCAAAGTCTCTCCTGGGAGAAGTACACTCTCCCTCTTACTACATGTGAATGCATGACAAAATCAGTTTCAGTATGTCTTGGAGACACTGAAGCCTCCTGGAGGCTTCCATCCTTTTTGACTCAACTGGATTGTTTTGCTTTTATATTTTTTAAATGTGTTTACTGTCTTCATAGTTGGGTTTTTGGAAGACAGAATGGCAGGCTTGTGTGTTTAAACTGCCCTGCTTAATTAAGCCTGGTATCCTTAGTATATTCAAGAAAAACCTTTTGACTGTCTCCTGTACATTGAGGAGAGAAGTAGTCCAACTTGTGTCTTTTTTTTAGTTCATTCTGGTTTCTTGAGATTGGTCAGTGTTATCAAAATAACAGGAACCTTGGGAGGGCATACTATCTTGGAATTTTTTTGTGGGGGAAGGAGGCAGACCGGACAAACAGGCAAGTCCACTGGGTTTAAATTTTAAAAGCATCACATAAACTTGAAGTGCATCACCGTTATATACCAGGTAATAATTTACCCACTCTGATTTTACAAATGGAAAATGGGATATCTTAGACTTAAGTAATTTACCCAAGATTCTACAACTTTTAAACCTCAGAACTAGGGCATTCTGGCTCCGGAGTCTCTACTGTTGATCTCTAACCCTTATTATGAGTTCCTATTCTAGTAACCATTAGTGTTTAATATAACTTAGGTACAGTCCTTGGCTCTGAGTCTGGCCAGCTATCAAGGTATTTGTATTTGTCAGAAATAGGTGAGGCTATGCTTTGCTAACATAAACCTTGAAGTCCCAGCAGCTTAGAAACAGTAACCATTCTTACACCAACATCTTAATCTGATTTGGGTTGGACAGTGTGAGGGAGCTCTCCTCCCTCCCTTGTCAGGGATTCAGACACCATGAGTCTTGCGCCCCCACCATGTTGGGGTCCTAGAGTCCTCGTCGGCAAATGAGGAAGCATATGTGAAACAGGTGTGCACCAAGTACCAGGGGGTAGTACCCAGAATGTGACCCCTCTTGGTTACAAGGAGGGCTGGGAATACTTTTATTCCTGTGCCCAGGAAGGGGATGAAAATGGTTAGGAACACATTGGATTGTTTCTACTTAAGTGCTTAATGCAGCTCATAGGAAAAACCCCTTGGTAACGCAAGTTTGGCTGTAACATGGTTGGTGGTTGACTCTCATTTGCTGGTCAGGTCCCATTCTCAGTTGAGAGTGGGTTAACATTCTCGTCCTCTGCGGGGCATGAAAACAAGTCATCCTGTCTTGCGAAGCAGGGAAGCAGTGGTGTTCACCCTGACTTCCTGGTCCCCTTCGAGACCAGTTTCCTTTTGTCACAGTGTGAAATTCTGAAACTCGTTACTATTGTCTTGAAAGTTCCAAAGTTGGTCAGAGTTAGGAAGCAGAATGCTTCTTACGTGATTGAGTCAAAATATAAGGATCTTAACTGGAAATAGAAAAGATGAACAGAATGAGATGAAGTTCTGATATGGTATCAAGATTCTGCTTTCTAACCTTGCCACATTTGAAATTTCTGAGACTGTGTCAGCAAGTCCAAAAACATCCGGACTGTCTTATCATGGTGTGCTCTTCCTCATTGTTCAAAATGGCTACGTGAGTTCCAGCCATCAAATTGAAGTTCTACAAGTCCATTATGGAAGGTGCAGTAAAGAAAGACATGAAAAATTTTGAGGTAAAACATTGAACAGTATACTAAAATGTGCAACTCAAGACAAATTTACATGTATACACTGTTGTTTGTAATAAACACCAGAGGAAGATTTATAACATTTCACAAACCCCAGAGGGCTCATTCATGTTCTTTCTCAGTTAATAGTTTAACCATTCATTCTCCTCTGTCATTATACATTAGACGTGCTTATTGTTGATCTTAATATAATTGGAATCCTACTACGTGATGTCTTTTTAAAGACTATTATTTTTAAAGCAGCAGTTTTCCGTTCATCGGAAAATGCAGCAGAAGATACAGAGATTTCCCATGTACCCCCGCCCCACCCCCCCACACGCATAGCTTCTCCTATTAACATCACAACTGGATTGGTACGTTTGTTAAAATGGATCATCCTACATTGACATCTGCTCGCCCAAAGCCCATAGTTTAATATTATGGTTAACTTTTGGTGAACCAATGTGTTTGGACAAATGTATAATGACCTGTATCCACCATTTTAGTATCCTACAGAGCACTTTAATTGCCCTAAAAATCCTCTGTGCTCCCTATTCATCCCTTCTTCCTCCTTAACCCCTGGCAACTGCTGATCTTTCTACCATCTCCATTCTTTTGCCTTTACACTTTGTCACATAGTTGGAATCCTAGAGTATGTAGCTTGTTCAGATTGGCTTCTTTCACTTAGTAATATGCATTTAAGATTCTGCCATGTCTTTTCATGGCTGATAGCGCATTTCTTTTTTTTTTAAATAGTAAAGGTAACATAATCATTTATTTTTAGAAGCATTTGCTAAACATGCCCAGGTTTAATTGTTGTTTGTATCTAAAGTTTATCAGCCAATTACTACTAGAATATTGTCCAAGAGAGATGAAAACAAGATGCCAGGTGGCTAGTGATTAATGTTTATAATGCTTATTGTCTTTTTTCCTTTCTTTTTTTGCATTTTCTTAATTTTATTATGTTAATCACCATACATTACATCATTAGTTTTTGATGTAGTGTTCCATGATTCATTGTTTGCATATAAAACCCAGTGCTCAATTCAATATGTGCCCTCTTTAATACCCATCACCAGGCTAACCCATCCCCCCACCCCCTTCCCCTCTAGAACCCTCAGTTTGTTTCTCAGAGTCCATAGTCTCTCATGGTTCATCTCCCCCTCCAATTCCCCCCCTTCATTTTTCCCTTCCTACTTTTGTTTTAACATATAATGTATTATTAGTTTGAGAGATACAGTTCTGTGATTCAACAGCCTTACACAGTTCACAGAGCTCACCATAGCACATACCTTCTCCAATGTCTATCACCCAGCCACCCCACCAACACTCCACCAACCCTCAGTTTGTTTCCTGAGATTAAGAATTCCTCATATCAGTGAGGTCATATGATACATGTTTTTCTCTGATTGACATATTTCGCTCAGCATAATACCCTCCACTTCCATCCACGTCGTTGCAAATGGCAAGATTTCATTCCTTTTGATGGCTGCATAATATTCCATTGCCTATATATACCACCTCTTCTTTATCCATTCATCTGTCGATGGACATCTTGGCTCTTTCCACAGTTTGGCTATTGTGGACATTGCTGCTATAAACATCATGGTGCACGTACCCATTCAGATCCCTACATTTGTATCTTTGGGGTAAATACCCAGTAGTGCAATTGCTAGGTCATAGGGTAGCTCTATTTTCAACTTTTTGAGGAACTTCCATACTGTTTACCAGAGGGGCTGCACCAGCTTGCATTCCGACCAACAGTGTAGGAGGGTTCCCCTTTTTCCGCATCCCCGCCAACATCTGTCATTTCCTGACTTGTTAATTTTAGCCATTCTGACTGGTGTGAGGTGGTATCTCATTGAGGTTTTGATTTGGATTTCCCTGATGCCAAGTGATGTTGAGCACTTTTCTGTGTGTCTCTTGGCCATATGGATGTCTTCTTTGGAAAAATGTCTGTTCATGTCTTCTGCCCATTTCTTCATTAGATCATTTGTTCTTTGGGTGTTGAGTTTGATAAGTTCTTTATAGATTTTAGATACCAGCCCTTTATCTGATATGTCATTTGCAAATATCTTCTCCCATTCTGTCAGTAGTTTTTTGGTTTTGTTGACTGTTTCTTTTGCTGTGCAAAAGCTTTTTATCTTGATGAAGCCCCAGTAGTTCATTTTTGCCCTTCCCTTGCGTTGGACGATGTGTCTAAGAAGAAGTTGCTGCAGCTGAGGTCGAAGAGGTTGCTACCTGTGTTCTCCTTTAGGATTTTGATGGACTCCTGCCTCACATTTAGGTCTTTCAACCATTTGGAGTCTATTTTTGTGTGTGGTGTAAGGAAATGGTCCACTTTCATTCTTCTGCACGTGGCTGTCCAATTTTCCCAACACCATTTGTTGAAGAGACTGTCTTTTTTCCATTGGACATTCTTTCCTGCTTTGTCAAAGATGAGTTGACCATAGAGTTGAGGGTTAATTTCTGGGCTCTCGATTCTGTTCCATTGATCTATGTATCTGTTTTTGTGCCAGTACCATATTGTCTTGATGATTATGGCTTTGTGATAGAGCTTGAAGTCCGGAATTGTGCTGCCTCCAGCTTTGCTTTGCTTTTTCACCATTCCTCTGGCTATTCTGGGTCTTTTCTCCTTCAATACAAATTTGAGGATTATTTGTTCCATTTCTTTGAAAAAAGTTGATGGTATTTTGATAGGGATTGCTTTAAATGTATAGATAGCTCTAGGTAGCATGGATATCTTCACAATATTTGTCCTTCCAATCCATGAGCATGGAACGTTTTTCCATTTCTTTGTGTCTTCTTCAATTTCTTTCCTGAGTATTTTATAGTTTTCTGAGTACAGATTCTTGACCTCTTTGGTTAGATTTATTCCTAGGTATCTTATGGTTTTGGGTGCAGTTGTAAAGGGGATCGACTCATTCATTTCTCTTTCTTCTGAATTGGTGGTGGTGTATAGGAATGCCACTGATTTCTGTGCGTTGATTTTATATCCTGCCACTTTACTGAATTCCTGTATGAGTTCTAGCAGTTTTGGGGTGGAGTCTTTTGGGATTTCCACATAAAGTATCATATCATCTGCTAAGAGTGAGAATTTGACTTCTTCTTTGCCAATTTGGATGCCTTTGATTTCTTTTTGTTGTCGATTGCTCTGCTTAGGACTTCTAATACTATGTTGAATAGCAGTGGTGATAAGTGCACATCCCTGCCGTGTTCCTGACCTGAGGGGGAAGCTCTCAGTTTTTCCCCATTGAGAATGATATTCGCTGTGGGTTTTTCATAGATGGCTTTTATGATATTGAGGTATGTACCTCCTATCCCTACGCTCTGAAGAGTTTTGATCAAGAAAGGATGCTGTACTTTGTCAAATGCTTTTTCTGCATCTATTGAGAGGAACATATGGTTCTTCTTCTTTCTTTTATTAATGTATTGTATCGCATTGATTGATTTGCGGGTGTTGAACCAACCTTGCAGTCCAGGGATAAATCCCACATGGTCTTGGTGAATAATCCTTTAATGTACTGTTGGATCCTATTGGCTAGTATTTTGGTGAGAATTTTTGCATCCATGTTCATCAAGGATATTGGTCTGTAATTCTCCTTTTTGATGGGGTCTTTGGTTTGGGGATCAAGATAATGGTGGCCTCATAAAACGAGGTTGGAAGTTTTCCTTCCATTTCTATATTTTGGAACAGGTTCAGGAGAATAGGTATTAATTCTTCTTTAAATATCTGGTAGAATTCCCCTGGGAAGCCATCTGGCACTGGGCTTTTCTTGGGAGACTTTTGATGACTGCTTCAATTTCCTTAGTGGTTTTAAGTCTGTTCAGGTTTTCTATTTCTTCCTGGTTCAATTTTGGTCATTGATACATCTCTAGGAATGCATCCATTTCTTCCAGGTTATCTAATTTGCTGGCGTAGAGTTGCTCATAATATGTCCTTATATTTGTATTTCTTTGGTGTTGGTTGTGATCTCTCCTCTTTCATTCATGTTTTTTATTTATTTGGGTCCTTTCTCTTTTCTTTTTGATAAGTCTGGCCAGGGGTTTATCAATCTTGTGAATTCTTTCAAAGAACCAGCTCCTAGTTTTGTTGATCTGTTCTGCTGTTCTTTTGGTTTCTATTTCATTGATTTTTGCTCCGATCTTTATTATTTCTCTTCTCCTGCTGGGTTTAAGCTTTATTTGCTTAAATAAAGCAAATAACCTTTAGGTGTAGGGTTAGATTGTGCATTTGAGCTTTCTTGTCTCTTGAGAAAGGCTTGTATTGCTATATACTTTCCTCTTAGGACTGCCTTTGCTGCATCCCAAAGATTTTGAACAGTTGTGTTTCCATTTTCATTGGTTTCCATGAATTTTTTAATTCTTCTTTAATTTCCTGCTTGACCCATTCATTCTTTAATAGGATGCTCCTTAGCCTCCATGTACTTGAGTTCTTAACGACTTTCCTCCTGTGATTGAATTCTAGTTTCAAAGCACTGTGGTCTGAAAATATGCAGGGAATGATCCCAATCTTTTGGTACCGGTTCAGACCTGATTTGTGACCCACGATGTGATCTGTTCTGGAGAATGTTCCATGGGCACTGGAGAAGAATGAGTATTCTGTTGCTTTGGGATGGAATGTTCTGAATATATCTGTGAAGTCCATTTGGTCCAGTGTGTCGTTTAAAGTCTTTATTTCCTTGTTGATCTTTTGCTTAGATGATCTGTCCATTTCAGTGAGGGGGATGTTAAAGTCCCCCACTATTGTATTGCTGTTGATGTGTTTCTTTGCCTTTGTTATTAATTGGCTTATATAAGTAGCTGCTCCCATGTTAGGGGCATAGATATTTACACTTGTTAGATCTTCTTGTTGGATAAACCCTTTAAGTAGGATATAGTGTCCTTCCTCATCTCTTATTACAGTCTTTGTTTTAAAATCTAATTTGTCTGATAGAAGGATTGCCACCCCAGCTTTCTTTTGGTGTCCATTAGCATGGTAAATGGTTTTCCACCCCCTCACTTTCAATCTGGGGGTGTCTTTGGGTCTAAAATGAGTCTCTTGCAGACAGCATATCGATGGGTCTTGTTTTTTTATCCAATCTGATAGCCTGTGTCTTTTGATTGGGGCATTTAGCCCATTTACATTCAGGGTAGCTAGTGAACGATATGAATTTAGTGCCATTGTATTGCCTGTAAGGTGACTGTTCCTGTATATTGTCTGTGTTCCTTTCTGTTCTGGGTTACTTTTAGGCTCTCTCTTTGCTCAGAGGACCCCTTTCAATATTTCTTGGAGGGCTGGTTTGGTGTTTGCAAATTCCTTTAGTTTTTGTTTGTCCTGGAAGCTTTTTATCTCTCCTTCTATTTTCAATGACAGCCTAGCTGGATACAGTATTCTTGGCTGCATATTTTTCTCATTTAGTGCTCTGAACATACCATACCAGTCCTTTCTGGCCTGCCAGGTCTCTGTGGATAGGTCTGTTGCCAATCTAATATTTCTCCCATTGTAGGTTACATATCTCTTCTCCCGAGCTCCTCTCAGGATTTTCTCTTTGTTTCTGAGACTCTAAGTTTTACTATTAGATGTCAAGGTGTTGAGCTATTTTTATTTTGGGAGGGGTTCTCTGTGCCTCCTGGATTTTGATGCCTGTTTCCTTCCCCACATTAGGGAAGTTCTTTACTATAATTTGCTCCAGTATACCTTCTGCCCCTCTCTCTCTTCTTCTTCTTGCATCCCAATTATTCAAATATTGTTTCATCTTAGGGTATCACTTATCTCTCGAAGTCTGCCCTCGTCATCCTGTAGTTGTTTATCTTTTTTCTCAGCTTCTTTATTTTCCATCATTTGGTCTTCTATATCACTAATTCTCTCTTCTGCCTCATTTATACTAGCAGTTAGTGCCCCCATTTTTGTTTGCACCTCATTAATAGCCTTTTTGATTTCGACTTGGTTAGATTTTAGTTCTTTTATTTCTCCAGAAAGTGTTTCTCTAATAACGTCCATGTTTTTTTCAAGCCCAGCTAGTATCTTTAAAATTATCATTCTGAACTCTAGTTCTGACATCTTACTAATGTTGTATTGATTAGGTCCCTGGCAGTCGGTACTGCCTCTTGTTCTTTTTGCTGAGGTGATTTTTTCCGTCTTGTCATTTTGTCCAGACGAGAATAGATGAATGAGAGAACAAAATGCTAACAGGGTAGCAACGTCCCCAGAAAATATACTCTAAACAAATCAGAAAAGACCTGGGCGCCTGGGTGGCTCAGTTGGTTAAGCGACTGCCTTCGACTCAGGTCATGATCCTGGAGTCCTGGGATCGAGTCCTGCATCGGGCTCCCTGTTCAGCGGGGAGTCTGCTTCTCCCTCTGACCCTCCCCCCTCTCATGTGCTCTCTCTCTCTCTCTCTTATTCTGTCTCTCAAATAAATAAATAAAATCTTTAAAAAAAAATCAGAAAAGACCTGAAACTGGGGGAAAAGAAAGGGAAAGAAAGAAAAAGATAAAAACAAACAAACAAAAAAATAGAATATGATCAAATATGATCAGGCTGGTGCATAGATCAGTGCCACACACTAGGTTTTGGGTGTATTTTGGTCTGTTACAAGGAAGTGCCTCCCAAAATTTTAAAGAAAGAAAAAAACTTATATATGTACAAAAATAAGGGTTTATTTGATGAAGGGATGGAATATGCGTGTAAGGACAAAAATTATAAAAGATTTTATAAAAGGAATTGATAAGTTGTTTGAAAAAAGAAAGAGGAGGATTTAAAAAAAAAAAAATGTGATCAGGCAGGAGACTAGAACAAAGCCATACACTTGAGATTTAGGGTATATTTTGATCTGTTTGAAGAAACTATCTCAAAATTTTAAGGAGAGAACAACTTATATATATGCCAAAAATAAGGGTAACTACTATGAAGGGATAGAATATGACTCTAAAAATGAAAAAAAGGGATTGATAAGATGTTGGTTGAAAAAGGGATAAAGAAAAATTCAAAAAAAAAATTAACTTTGAAAAACTAATGAATTATGGTAAAAAAGCCGTGAATTCTATGTGCAGTATTCCCCTAGCGCTGGAGTTCTCCCGTTCTCCTTGATCGGTAAACTTGGTCTTGGCTCGCTGGCTGTTCGTGCTGATCTTCTGGGGGAGGGGCCTGTTGCCGTGGTTCCCACATGTCTTTGCCGGAGGCGGAATTGCCCCGCCCTTGTCGGTCCGGGCTAAGCAAGCTGCTCGGGTTTGCTCTCAGGAGCTTTTGTTCCCTGCAAGCTCTCGGTATAGCTTTGGAGGACCAGAGTGAAAATGGTGGCTTCCCCATCTCCGCCCAGATGAGCCGAGAACTCGGGGCCCCGCTCCTCAGTGCGCCCCCAGAGAAGAGCAGTCACTCCCGTGTCCCCGGTCTCCGGCCGCACTCCGTGCTCACCCGGCCTGTGACCGAGCGTTTCTATCTCTGGCACCCGACCCCGTGTGGAGTCTCCAAACCCAGCAGATCCCTGCGGTGCCCTCCTGCGCCGCTCCTCCCGGGGGAGGAAGGGGAGTCTCCCCGGCTCTGCCGCTTGTTGGGTCCCTGCTGGAGGAGCAGTGGCCCGACTGGGCCGCGGATCACAGTTTATGGCAACCCCGAGCTAGGAGCCCGAGCCTCAGCTCCGTCTCTGCAGCCGGCTTCCCGGCTCCGATACCTGGGAGCTCTGGCGCACTCAGGCTCCCCCGGTCTCTCTGTGACCCCGAGGGTCCTGAGACCACACTGTCCCACGAGGGTTCCACCCCCCGCTTAGCCACTGGAGCGACGTCCCTCCGCGGAGCCGACTTCCAAAAGGTCCGATGTTGTGCTCCGCGGCTCTAGCACTTGCCAGAAGCGGCCGACGGAGGCCCCTCCCCCGCCGTCTATCCTCCCGAATATCGCCTCGGATTCACTTCTCCGCACGTCCTACCTTCCAGAAAGTGGTCGCTTTTGTGTTCAGAGAGTTGATGCTATTCTTTTCTTCGATCTCCTGTTGAGTTCGTAGGTGTTCAGAATGGTTTGATCCCTATCCAGCTGAATTTCTGGGACCAGACGAAACCCAGGTCTCTACTCCTCTGCCATCTTGGTCCTCCCCTGATAGGTGTGTTTTTAATTTTAAATTCCAATCTTTCATATTTTTTTAAAGATTTTGTTTATTTGAGGGAGCACGAGCAGAGGGACATAGGAGAGGGAGAAGCAGGCTTCCCACTGAGCAGGGAGCCTGATGTGGGGCTAAATCCCAGGACCCTGGGATCATGCCCTATGCCAAAGGCAGATGCTTAACTGACTGAACCACCCAGGCGCTCCTATAGCTGGTATTATAAAATGTGATTGCCTTTTGTATATTAACTTTGTATTCTCCAACCTTGCTATAATGGCTTATTAGTTCCAAGAGGTTATTTTGTCAATTGTTTCAGATTTTCTACACAGTCATGTTATGATTATGGTTTTTAATCTCATGTGATGATTATGAGATGGTTTTATGTCTTCCTTTCCAGTCTTGTATGCCTTTGATTTCCTTTTATTGCATTCACTAGCACTTACAGTGCTGTGTTATAAAGGAATACTGAGAGGCGACATCTTTGCCTTGTTATTGATTTTAGTGGGAAAGTTTCAAGTTTCTCACTATTAAGTATGATGTTAGCTGTGGGATTTTTTTTTGTAGATAATTCTTTATCAGATTGAGGAAGTGTCCATTTCTAGTTTACCGTGTGTGTGTGTGTGTGTGTGTGTTTATCATGAATGGGTATGGGATTTTTTTCGTGTTTTTTTCTGCATCTTTTGGTAATATTTTTTTTTAGTCTATTGATGTGTTGGATTACATTAATTGATTTTCAGTTAATTGAATTTCAGTTGATTTTCAAACGTTGAACCAGCCTTGTATATCTAAGATAAATCTCACTTGGTTGTGGTATATAATTTTTTTTATAAATTACCGTATTTATTAGTATTTGTGGGTTTTACGTATATATTTATGAGAGATATGGTCTCTAGTTTTCTTGTAATGTCTCTCGGGTTTTGGTGTTTAAGGCTAGTGCTGGCCTCATAGAATGAATTAGAAAGTATTCCCTCTGTCTCTACCCTCTGAAAGAGATGGTACAGTTTTGGTGTAATTTCTCCCTTAAATACTTGCTATAATTCATGAGTGAATCCATCTGGACCTGTTGCTTTCTGTTTTGGATGGTTAATTACTTACTCAGTTTTTTTTATATAGGTCTATTCAGATTGTTTCTTCTTGTGATTTTTGGCAGATTGTGTCTTTCAAAGACTTGGTCTATTTCATCTTGGTTATCAAATTTGTTGGCATAGAGATGTTTATGGTGTTTATCATTTTAATGTCCATAGGATCTGTAATGATGGCCTCTTATTTGTGATATAAGTAATTTGTGTCTTCTCTCTTCTATTCATAGTTAAGTTGGCTAGAGACTTAATCAATGTTATTGATCTTTACAAAGAACCAACTCTCGATTGTGTTTTTTTGTCCTACCTATTTTGATTAATTTGCTTTTTTTTCTAGTTTCCTAAAATAGAAACTTAGATTATTGATTTTAGATCTATTTTATTTTCCAATATATGCATTCAGTGCTATCAATTTGCCTCTAAGCATTGGTTTTGCTGCATCTTGCAAATTTTGGTAAGTTGTGTTTTCATTTTTATTTCAAAATACTTAGTTTATCTTGAATTTTCTTTGTCCCATGTATTACTTAGAAGTGTTGATTAATCTCCACATATTTTCGGGCTTTCCAGTTTTCTTTCTGTTATTGATATCTAGTTTAATTTCACTGTGGTCTGAGAGCAGACATTGTATGATTTCACTTTAGATTTGTTATGTTGTGGTTTATGGCCTAGAATACAGTCTCTTGGTGAATGTTCTATGGGAGGTTGAAAAGAATGGGTGTTCTGCTGTTTAGTGTAGTCTATAAATGTCAGTTATATCCAGTTGATTGATGGTAGTGCTGTTGAACTATGTCCTTACTGATATTTTGCCTGCTTGGATGCGTGATGTGTTTTGTGTCTGGATTATTTTTGCTTATCATTATGTATATAATGTATGTATGTTTGTGTGTATGGATTTTTTTTATTTCAGAGTATATGAATATAACACTATATCCATTCAACAGTTGGTGGAATTTTGGATTGTTTTCAATTTTTGGCTTTTCCACTTAAAGCTACTAAGAGCACTCATACTTTCTCTTTGTGGATACATGTAGCCCTTTTTCTTGGGAATATACCTAGGAATGGAATTACTATGCCATTAACTAGATATTTGTTCAACTTTAATAAATATTGCCAATTATTTCCAAAAGGATTATACGAGCAAGATAAGAGAATTCCCATTTTTGTAGCCAGTATTTGGTATTGGCAGTCTTTTTTAGTTTTGGCTGTTTTATTTCTGTATAGGAGTATCTTATCCTGGTTTTAATTTTCAGTGTTCTAATGAGTAATGATATTGAACATCTTTTCATATGCCTGTTGATCATTTTATGTTCTTACTGCCCATTTTCAAAATCGGTTTGTCTTTATATATTTTCTTCATGCAAGTCTTATATTTATTACAAATGCTTTCTTCCAGTATAGTGGTGCCTTCCGAAGAATAGAAGTTCTTAATTTTAATGAAGCCCAATTTATCTGTATTCTATGATTGGAGAATTTTGTGACCTTTTAAAAACAATTCTTGACTACTCCCAAATTGCTGTGTTTTCTTGGAGTTATTCTACTGTCTTTCGTGATCAGGCCTGTAACCCTGGTAAAATTTTGAGTATGATGTGATAAAGTCAAGGCTCCTTTTTCCCCTCTGTATATCCAATGGTTCCACCACTGTCTTTTTCACATTAAATTGCTTAGGTGCTTTTATCAAATCAGTTGACCATAGATGTGTTTATGTCTACTTTGGATTCTCTATTCTGTTTCCTTGGTCTTTGTATTCCTGCACCACTAGCACATGATCATGACTGTTGAAGCTTCACCCTGCAAGTTGAAAATGAGGCATTGTGAGTCCTCCACATTTATTCTTTTTATTATTATGACTATTCTAGGTCCTGTGAATTTCCATATAAATTCATAATCAACTTGTCACTAATTAAAACAAAACCCCCAAAATGCCTCTTGAAAATTTGGGATTACGTTAATACCACAGATTATTTGATAATAATCCAACATCAGTAATATCTTACAATTAAATAATGTGATATTTCTTGTTTCTTTTGTTTTTTTCAACAGCCTTAGGGTTGTTTTTTTTTTTTTTTAAGATTTTATTTATTTATTTATTTATTTATTTATTTATTTATTTGAGAGAGAGAGAGAGAGCACATGAGAGGGGAGAGGGTCAGAGGGTGAAGCAGACTCCCTGCCGAGCAGGGAGCCCGACTGGGACTCGATCCAGGGACTCCAGGATCATGACCTGAGCCAAAGGCAGTCGCTTAACCAACTGGGCCACCCAGGCGCCCGACAGCCTCAGGGTTTTTAATGTAGAAGTTTTGCACATTGTTTATCAAATGTATTCTCATATATTTTATGTTCTTGTTGCAGTCATGAATGGTATTAATTTCCAGTTGTTGCTAGTACACAACAAAATTAGTTTGTATATAAATTTATATCAAGTGAGTTTCCTAAATGTGTTGTACTTTATTTGGATTTTCTGTATACTCAGTCACTTCCACCTGTGTCCACTGTTGAATAAAACTACTGATAGTGGACATCTTTGTATTGTTCATGACCTCAATATTTTGCCATTCAGGTTTAATATCTAACTCTTGATTTTTTAAATAGATATCCTTTATCAAAATAAGTTTCTTTCACTCTCCAGTTTGCTGAGAGCTTTTATCATAAAATATGTATTGACGAATTTTATCAGATCTTCTGCATTGGCTTTTCTTGATTAATGTTATGGATTACTTTTTTTAGTGCTGAACTGTTCATTTTTATAGTAAAAACTTGGTTGTGATCGCATTATCTTAATATATTGTGAATCTTGATGTGTAAATATTTAGGATTTTGTAACTATGTTATGAAAGTTATTGTCCTGAAATTTTTCTTTTTTCAATATATTTTCCAGGTGTGGATGTCAGGAATATACTAGGAATAGAATGGGACAGACTTCATCTTTTTCTCTGTCCTTTCTTGTGGTTTCTTTGTGTGAAGGGGTTTAATTGCAGATTCAAATTCTTTAATTGATACAGTGATTTCTGTTTCCTTTCTTCTTGAATCGGGTCTTGTATTTTGTATTCACAGAATTGTTCCATTTCATCTAACGTGTTTAATTTATTGGCAAATGCTGTTGATGAAACTGTTTTGAATGCCTTTAATGTCTGTAAGTGTATACAGCCTTTATTCTTGAAAGGGGTAGTGTTTCTCTGTGTCTCTTGGGTTGCTAGGAGTTGGAGTAGATCCAGTCAGAGGTTCATCTATTTTACTAGTACTTTAAAACTGTTAAGTTTTTCCTTTGATTAATTTCATTTTTCTCTGCTTTTTTTTTTATTGATTTTACTCTTTTAAAAATTCTTCTACTTTCCTTAAGGTGAATATATTTTTCCAAGCTACTTTGAAGGAAGCTTACATCTTTCATTGTTCAGCCATCCTCCTCTTTTAATTCAACCCTTTAAAAGCTATAAATTTCCTGCTAAATACTGCTTTAGCTGCATCCCACAAGTTTTGATATACTATACTTTTACTGTTTCCTTAAAAATATTTTCAAGATTCCCTCATTATTTCTTCTTTGATTCATGTGTAGTTTCTAAACATATGGGTGTTTTCTTAATTCTCTTTGTATTTCTAGTTTAACTCTCCTGTTATCAGACCATTTTTTCTGTGTGATTTGTGTCCTTTAGAGCTGGTTTAGATTTTTTTTTGTTTCAGCCTGTGTTCTCTTTTGGTAAATGCTCCATGTGTACTTAAACAGTGTGTATTTTGTAGTTATTGGATGTATGGTTCCTATATTTTTCAATTATGTCAATACATTATTTCAAGTAAGGTAAATATTCCATATCTCCTTACAGCTTCTGACTTGTCTTCTACTTCCTGTAATTCCCAATGGCACGCTAACTAGCTCAAAATAGGGAGTTTTATAATGTAATTTGTTGGCTTGAATTGAATTGGTTTGACGCATACTAACACAGTCATCATTTTAAGGATCATAGGGAAAATGGTGTAAATTGAGAGGCATTCTTCCTATCTTCCAGCAAGTTAATGGTTGTCTGTAGTAGGCAGATGTTCATTTGGTGATTGCCATAGCTAAGAAGAAAGTGGTCTTTATCAATCTGTCTCTCCAGACCTGTAGAATAGAAACCATGTTGTAAAAACTAACACAAAGGCATATTTGCTTCCTTGATATAAAGGGTCACATTTTATTAATTTAACCTAAATATTTGCATATATCTGGGTATTTTTCTGATTGAGTATAAAAGCCAAATAAGCGCATGAAAGTAATAATTCTTCCCTACCCTTCAAATGGATAACAATATATAAAAATAGGCATTTACTCTATTTTTTAATCTTTGAATAGCCAGTAATTACAGTTTACCTGTTCCTTTAGCTGTCCTGTGAAGTTCCTTAAGACATGGCCTGTTTAGATGCTCAGTCAACTTATACAGGCTTTGATGAAAGAAAGAGAGGCTTTAAAGTATTTTTCATAAACGCTTACTGCTATGGAAACCAATGACAGTATTACTAACTGGAGTGTTTCCCAGGGTGATAATGTTACTCACTAAAATCAACGAGTAAGGATGTGTTGGAAGAAATAGTTGACTTTGGACTCATAACTTCAAGAGGAGTACTTGTATTCTAGAACAAACATCATACAACACTTATTGGATATGTTTTATAGCCTTTCTGTGCCTCCAGTTTTTTCATCATAATTCTCCCATTGGAGTAATGCCTTCCTCTCGGGTTCTTTGAGGACACTGCTGCCTTATAAAAGAGGTGCCATGAGTCATCTTGACCTTCTCTGACTTCGTGGCTCTCCCAGAGATATTAGTGTTTTTAATTCTTGCTTATTTACAAACACACGGTGTTAAGATTGTCTGGATAGAATAACCAGAAGAGCTCTTCTGGTTATTCTATCCAGACAATCTTATTGGGAGAGATGCCTCCAAGTGTGTTATTAACAGACTTTCTTCCTCAAAGGTCACCTTCTGACTGCCAGTGAGGTTTCAGTAAGTTTATTCTATGTAGACAAAACTAGTCAGATATCTTGGATCTCAATAAATGTTTATATCTAAGTCCAAAGTCAAGGTTTCTGTGAAACAAAAATTGGCTATGACCGTATTGCGGCTGTATGTCCAAAATCAGGCAGAAAGGGAGGAAAAAAGGAACAATGAACAGATGGCACAAATAGGAAAAAAAAAAAAATAAGATAGCACATTTTAATGCAGCCAGTCAGTAATTACATTGAATGCAAGTGGTCTTAGTATTCCAATTATGAAACAAATTGTAAAATTGGGGGTGGGGATCAAGATCCAAATAAGTATTGTCTATAAGAAACCCACTTTAATTCGGAAGCCATCTAAGTTTAAAATATAGGGAAAGATACATACTATGCAAACACTAATTTAAAAGAATGTTGAACTGGTTATGGCAATATTAGACAAATATTAGGACAAAGAATGTTACCAGGGATAGAGACGTTACCTATTGATAAAATCGTCCATTCACCAAGAAGACAAACAGTCTTCAGTGGCTGTGCACTGAACAATGGAACATACAAAACAAAGATCAGAAGAGAACTAGACCAGTCTACAATAAGTTTTTACCACTCCTTTCTCAGCGATGAATAAAATCAAGAAGGATGTGGACAGCTTGAATATTATCCACCAATTTGTTGTAATTGGCATTTATAGAATATGCCATTAAACAAAAGCCAAGTATACTTTCAATTGCACATAGATTATTTTGAAAATAGAGCATATTCTCAGCCATAAAATCTGAATAAATTTTAAAGTGTATAATCTGTTCTCTTACCCCAGTGAAATTAAATTATTAACAAAGATAGGTGAAAAAATCTAAAATATTTGAAAGTAGCAAATGAACCTCTGATCCAAAGAAGTCCTCACAGGGGAAATTAGAAAATATTTTGAATTAACATAAAAGCCCATCAAAAGTTGCCAGGTACAGCTAGTACTGTGCTTTGAGGGAAATTTGTAGCATTAAGTACTTATATTAGGGAAAAAGGTCTCAAAACAATGATCTAAGCTTCTTTAAGAAACCAGAAAAATAAGACCAAATTAAAGCCAAGGTAAATGGAAGGAAAGATAATAAAAATAAGATCAGAGGAGGGAGTGGGTAGAGGGTGGGGTAGATGGGTGAGGAGTATTAAGGAGGGCTCTTGTCATGATGAGCCCTGGGTGTTATATGTAAGTGATGAACCACTGAATTCTTCTGAAACCAATATTGCACTGTATGTTAACTAGAATACAAATTTGAAAAGAAAATAAGAATAGAGATCAATGAAATTGAAAACAGGAAAATAATAGAAGATACCTAGGAATCTAAATGCTGATTCTTTGAAAATTTTCAGTGAAACTGATCAATCTTTAACCAGACCAAGAAAAAGACACAAATTAATATTAAGAATGAGAGAAGACATTCCTACAAATCCTGCTGACATTGAGAAGATAAGAAGTGTGTGTCATTGACAACTACGCCCATACGTTTAACTTCTTCAATAAATGGGCTACTTTATTTTGAAAAGCACAATTACCAAAGCTCAATCAAGAAGAAACAGAGACCCTGAATGGTCTTATGGTCTACGAAACTTTTCCATAAAGAAAAATTCAGGGCGAGATTCCTTCACTGGTGAATTCTACCAACCATTTTATAGAAGAAATATTGTCAACTCTACAAAATCTCTTCCAGAAAATACACAAGAAGGGAACACTTTCCAACTCATGCCAACATTACATTCATACCACACCTAGATAAAGGTATTAAGAGAAAATTACAGAGCACTATCCTTCGTAAACATAGATGCAAAAATCCTCAAGAACAGTAGGAGTTGAAACTTGGAATATATAAAAAGAATGATTCAGTCTGGCCAAGTTGAGTGTGAAACTGTTCAATATTTTAAAATTTGCCATTTTAACCAAAAAACCCCTGGAGATAAGCTATGATCATCTCCATAGATGTGTAAAAGAAATTTCTTAACCTTATCAAAGAGGCATCTATGAAATACCTTCAGCTAATACCTTACCTAATGATAAAGGATTTAATACTTTCCCCCAAAATCCAGAATCAAGGCAAGGAGGCCACTCTTCCCACACCCATTCAAGTTGTGGTCCTAGCCAGTCCAGTACATCAAGGAAGAGAAAGACCTGTTTTGGAAAGGAAGAAATAAAATTGTCTCTAATAGAAGACATGATTGTCTACACACAAAATTTTTTTTAAAAATCTCCCCCCCCCAAAAAAAACGACTGAATACATGAAACCAACTGTATTTCTATACATTAACAGTATTGGAAATTTCAAAAATATAGTTCCATTTACAATAATAGGAAAAGGAAACATGAAATACATTTCTGTTTATGACACTGCAGGATATATAGGCTGGAAACCACAAAACCTACTGAAAGAAATGAAAGCCTGCCTAAATGTTTGGAGAGACACCCTGTGTTCTTGGACTGGAAGACTCAGTATCTAGGGCATCTAATTCTCCCTAAATTGGTCATCGGGTTTAATCCAGTCCTAAAGTCACAGCAGAAACTTTCTGTAGAGATTGACAGACTATTCTCAAATTTGTATGGAAAAGTTCCAGTTCGCAGGTGTCCTGGCACTTGTCCGTCAGTGCATCATGTAATTCCTTCAAGGGAAAGTGCTAAAATCTGGATTTCCCACTCTTCTCACGAGAAACAAGATTTAAATTTTTCAGTTTAAGGTGGTTTCAGCTTCATGCCTGATAAATCTTTTGGAGAAAAAAAAATAGAATGACTCGTTGGATTACATTGTCTTTGATTTTTTTGATAGTTGGTAATTATAATTGTGTAATTGCACATCATATAGACTCAGAATTAACATGTTCTTTTCTCCAAACTTTCTGCATATTGGAGCATTAGAATTCTTGTGGTTGGTTTTAGAAACATTCTAGGATTTTAAAATATTTTGCATTTAATACTGAAAACATGAAATCTACATAATGTATGCAGCATAACTAATATTAGAAGCATGTTCAAGGAGCAGCCTGTGGGGTTAATAGAGTTTAATTTGCAAGACAAATGAAGGCTTATTTCCTCCTAGGCACTCTGCTCTTAATTCTGGTCAGGGCACTTTTGAAGACTAGTACCATTAATAGATGACATGAACCCGTGTTGGGCAGGAGCAGAACTATCTAGCGGTGGAATCAGACAACCTTTCCACTCAGATGGGTGTTCCCCAGAATACAGAGCTGTTTCTTGAAATACAGTGCTTACATACTTGTGTGATGGTTTCCTCACATAGCCATACGCTGGGGCAGGGGAGCAGGGATGGTTCATGTATTCCTAGGATAACCATGAGTATAAAATTTAAGCACTCTGAATGCCCCCACACGCAGTTGGGGGGGGGGGTTCTACGTAAATCAAGATTTATCTGTACGTGGGACTGTTCTGCATTTTTAAAAAATGATGTTTCCAGGAATCTTCCTAACAAAGGAAGGTACTTATTATAAACATCCCACCTGACTTTATCAAAAGAAAATTTAAATGATTGAAAGACTTAACCACAACTGATTTAACATATTCCTTTATCTGTGGTTGATGGGGTTGTGGATAATTGATAACTGCCCGGGGGTGATCCCACGTGAATCAGCAGAGCTGGCTTTAGGGTTCAGCTGGCATTTGAGACACCTCAGTCTTTGAGCTGACTGTGCTCTCACTAAATGATAGCGGTATCCCCTCGTCACTGAGACGGCCAGAAACGCTTGCACGCCCTCCTAACATCCTGTAGGCCAGCACTCCTGGCCTGCTGGAGAACCCAAGGTCAGTGACTCCTGAAACTGTCAAAAGAGCGTCAGGACACCTACTGAATGTTCTGACTGTGCCCCGTGGAGGAGATCAAGCAGCCAGGATACTAAGGGATTTCTCAGACTCTCATTTTTATGGATGATTTATAGACAGAAAAGGGGGTTTTGTAGCCAAGTGGAAACCTGTTAGAAAACCAGGTGACCCTGCCCTGTTTTTGTCTGATCCCTCCTCCCCGGGCTGTGGCCCACGTGGGACCAGCAGGGCTGGGTGTCCACCAGTCACGCAGAGCTGGGAGCTGTGGGAGGGGGCCTGCCAAGGCCGGTAGGAGAGCTACGAGAGAATAGGAAGTTTGACTCAAGGAGAAAAACTGGAGTAAGCAGTTTGGAAAAGTCAGATGTTTAAAACATGAAAAGAAATGTAACTTTGAGTTGCAGAGGTTTGGGGTTTCATGATCTTGATGTGCCAGCGTCTCTCTTGGGGCTGACAGATCCGGGCGGAAGCGTTCAAAGGCAGCGAGTCCGTTTGAGCAGGGCCAGGGCGCACAGACACGCCGGGAAGGGGGCGGCCAGCACGGGGCCGGGCTTGGGAGGCAGGCTGCAGTCCTCCTCAGACCGCTGTCCGAGGAGGGCCAGGCATGGCGGCAGCTACCTGCAAAACCCACGGCTGGCCCTTTCCACAGAAAAGGGCTGTAGCGCATGGGCGCCTTCTCCATCCACCCCAAAACCTAATGTCTTCCACTCTGAAAGTGACTCACGACCCCCCTCCTGGCGGTGCCCCTCTGAACCTCTGGCCGTAACAAGCCAGCATGGATTTCATGGCATGCTTCACATCAGGGCATCAAAGCTATGCTTTTTATGGTGACTTTTTAGAAATCTGAGAGTTCTAAAACCAAATTTTTGACCTTCCATTTTTGTGGCCTTGACATGGATTGAGGTTGATTTCATCTCTCTCCTGAAGCACCCTTTCTTTCAGGAAGCCAGGGAGTGTTTGGAGGGGCTCTTGGCTCCCCCTGTTAACCTCCGCCTTTCATGAATCTCTGCAGAGGGCCAGCCGTGTGCTGCGCCTCATATACGGGGTGGAGCTCTTGTCTGAGCTCACGTCTCATTTGCTGGGAAGGGTCTTCTGGCCCACCTTCTCTGAAGAGGCACCACCCTGCCAGTCCCAATGCAGCGCCCCCTGCCCCCCCCCCCACGTTGAGTGTTCTTCCAGCAATTGTCCTTATTCGTTCATTTGTATGAGCTTACGGTCCATCCCAGAACCCGTGCTCAGAGGAAACGGTCTTACTCCCCTGCCTCTGTATCACCCACGACATGGTGTAGCTCAGGGTAGATGTTTGGTCAGTACCCATTGAAAGAGTGAATGAATGAGGACAGACAGGATGTAGGCCCTCAGGGCAGCAAGACAACTAGAGTAATGAGAAAGTATGCTGCAGTACATAATAAAAAGGTGGTCTTCCGTGCTGGGAGTGCTCATGGGGGAGAGAGGTGGTCCAGGTCCATCTGAGGGCATCAAATTCTGGTGGACACAGGAAGGAGAGGGTTCATCTGGGAAAGGGGGCAGACATGGGGAGGATGTGAGTAGAGAGATCCCACTGTGTCAGGCCCTATAAACGGACGAGGGGTGCTGGGGTTCTGCCCAGAGGGCCAGTTGATGTGCTAATAAGCTTAACACCCCAGACGCATGTTTTAGCTCCTGCTTCGCTTTAGACAAGGCACCTAATTTTAACTCCTGGACCGACCTTTTCTCATCTATTGAAAGGAAATGAAACCTTCCAAATAGGGCTGCTGTAGGATTAAATTGGGAAAAAATAAATTAATCCACAGCTGTTTCCGCCCCAAGCAATGCACACGGAGCACGTCCCCCTCCCGCACCTCAGCCTCATACTCGTCTTTCACGGGGCTACCTCCCACCTATAATCACTTTAATCTCTGTGGGTCTCACTGTTTGCACCTCTCTGACCTGGGTGGCAGGTCCCAGGAAGGCAGAGCCTGGATCTGTTTTGTCCACCATGTTCCCAGGCCGAGCAGAAGGACCTGCATGGGACATGCTCCCAAGCCAGGAACCTGAAATGAAGGAATGCCCCAAGCTCACTCAGGTCAGGGTTTCCCTATGCAGGAAATCCTTCATTTGCATGTTACCCTTGAACGTGGACAGTGTATTTGCTAAGCAAGCCTGGAAACCAGCCTTTGGCCTCTTCTAGAGGGTTGGTTTGGACCACCGCCCTAGGTATGGGGACATGGTGAAAGGCTCGGCCTCTCTGCTTGCTGCCTGGGAGCAGGAGGGGCTCTGGACTCAGGCCAGTGCGTAAGGAGGGGTCTGCCCACAGGCACTGCATCCTTTCAGTCTTGGGATGAGACTCTCTGCCTGGAAGCACCGTGTGCCAGTGGTTTTACTCGAACCCTGCTCTCCACACCCAGCTTTGTGATGGCGGGTCATTCCCTGACTCTTCTCAGAGCCGTGCTCTTCCTCCTCAGCCCCAATGTGCTGGGCCAGCAATACTGTCACCTTCCAGCCTGCTGATGACTTCATGGGACAATCTCCAGCCTCCACTGGGGCAACAGTGAGGCACTTTGCCTCAGTAAAGGGTACAGCTTCAGTGTGTCCACCCGCTAACTGGTCAGTCGAGATTCTTCTCCCCTCACCGGGGAGTGCCTCATTTGCGTCTCTGCATTCACCTGAGGACTGGAAGCCAAGCCATTTCCTTCCTCCTTGGTCTGAACACCTGCATGATGCCTGTGAACAGTTTTTGTCTGTGTGCGTGAACCCAGTATGTGAGATACCGTGTGTATGGAATTCGCAGGTCACTGTCTGGCTTATGTTGGCAAAGTCCCATTGAGAGCCCTTG
>NW_028274823.1:3345000-3375000 GCF_037043125.1 Eumetopias jubatus | reverse complement strand
GGCCAGGGACGGCTCCCCACACCTGCCGGCCTTGCAGTGGTTGCGGGGTCCGGGGCACCTGGGAGCCCCCCTTCCCAGCGCACCTGCTGCCCCCAAACCGGAACCGGCCCGGTGGCGGACCCGCGCAGGGCGCCACTTGCTCTTTTACTAACCTTGGGTAACCTTTCGGGATCACCCGGATGTCTTGGGATCACTTTCTGCAACCTCTGAAAGCCGTAATCTATGGTTGGTTCATTAAGGGCTGTAACAGGACACAGAAATGTAGGTCAGGTTAATTACTTTTATGTCATCCATTACTCGTTTATTGCACGCTTACAAATAAATGTGTGACTCTCCTTTTCTGACGCTCTCGGAGGCAAGCACCCCCGAACGCTAGCTCTGTCTTAAGGAATGGATTTCCCCCCTTTCTTTTGCATATAAAAGCAATGATTATTTCTAATCTATAATTAGACTGGAAGAAAGTCAACGGGTTACTCAATATATTGTAAGAATGGTAGTACAGGCTGAAGGTTGCAAGTCTTGGGGCCATACATAGCAATCACCACTGTCATGATCACTGTCTACATCACACGGTGCTTTCCACCCTGGCCAGGGATTTATGGGAAACTGGCAATTATGACATATGTCCAGCTATTGCTAGCTTCAGATTTATCCCTGTGGTCCTTTTCTGTCTAGCATATTGCCTGAGCACAAACCAGGCAGGAGGAGCACTTATTCTTGCAAAGCTTTAATAATCTGTGAATGGCTGACTACAAACTGATGTAGAGCACTATCATTCCACCAGCCTCACGAAATTGCCGGCCACAAATAGTAATTAATCTTTTTATCCCTCAAATTGTAATTTTGACTATGAACTGTGTGCGGCCATAAATCAGCGGCACACGCGCTGTGTACAGTGCATGAATCACGGCCGGGACTCCGTCCGACTGCACACTCTGTGTTTAACAAGCATTATAAGGAGCCATTGGGCTTTATTATGGCTTTGCCTGACTCCAACAAAAACTGAGCCCGGAGGCCCGGGGACGTGAGTTAAGATGAAAATACTTATTAGAGTACATTACTTCTTGATGTAGATATCGTTTTCCGTGGAGTAACGCCACGGTGCATGGCGCGACATAAATCAGGGGGTTTTCTGAGACTAATAGGACCTGCCGCCATCTATTCATTACGCAGCCCACAATTTGGGCCATCACTCATTAGTCAGCATGTAATTTGATGATTAACACCACCCAACTCAGCAGGTCTGCAAGAGTGCAGGGAACACAAAGGCGCCGGCTTCGAGGAACGAGGTTAGAGGCTGCCTTTGAAAGTGCTCTCCGAAATAATTGGTCACCGCTTTTCCTCGAGCGCCGGTGTCAACACCCATGGCGGGTCTCGGACGCGGCGGGGCCGGAAGACTCGCACGCACACTCAATAACACGCCCGTAAGTTGAGGGCCACAATATGATCTGACATTCCATCATACATCCCAGAGACAAAGGTCCGCACAGGAATGTGAAGTAAGACATTTTCTTGTTAATAAAGCATTGATCCGACGTATTGATTTTACATGACATGGCTTTTGCTGCGATTTTGCCCTCTTTTTTCTTTGCAAATAGTAAAGCTCTTCAAAATGCCTCGGCGTATGTGACATGGCAAAATTTCTAACTCTCTGTGATGTAAATTCTATATGTGTAAAACCACTTCATAATCAAACCATTAATCATCAGAAGCTGTCAGCGTTGACTTGGGGGACAATTTGTCATGTCTCTGCCCGGGCCAGGACAAGGGTGTCAAGGCGAAAGTGCAGCACGGGCAGCCGGGCGGATGGGCCTCACCCAGCGACTTGGCCCAAAAAGGATTAGATAAAGTATTACATTTCTTGATGAGGGAACAAAAAGGGTGGCCCACTGTGCATTTCTAACGTGTCAGGGTTTCTCCTCTCTCCCAGCTAATCACCATGACTGTTTGACTTAATGAATCGGCCTGATGAAAGGTGATCAGAAAAGATAGATGGGCGGCCACTATTGATTTCATGCAAATGGCCCTGACAGGTGATGGACGCTTTAATGCAAGCTTTCAGAAGCTTTATGACTTGTAATAACCACACACTCTCATTCTGGGAGAGACATTTTCCAGTGTTTCAGTTGAATTGATAATTCTCCTTCTAGGACTGAAAATATTTCAAAGCAGTATAAATAGGAGGCTACCTTTCACCTCCCACCTCGGCCCAGAGAGCATTCACATCTTGAGTGCACCGCCAGGATCAAGCTCTCGGAAGAGGCCCTGCCGCCGCGCCCCTGGAGGTCCGCCCCCCCGCACCCCGTTCCCTGCCAGGCTGGGCGCCACAAAGGGCCAGGGTGGGTGTCACGGGTGCAGCCTGAAATCCCATCCAGGGGGCTTGGCTCCCGGACGCCTGATGAGTTTAACATTGGAAAAATCAGAAAAAAAATGGCCCTTGTCCTGCGCCTCCGGGAGGAGTGGAACGCTCTCGCGGTTCTGGGAGGTTTCTGATCACCGAGGGTGGGGTTGCTAGCAGCTGCCCGCCGCGGGGCCAGCTGGAGGCCTTCCGAGGGCCCAACCGCATGGAACCCATCACGCTGCGACTGGCGGGACCGGGAGCCACGCAGACATTGCAGGCAAATTCTGCAACTGGAGGAGAAAGCACAGGACCCCGCGCGCACATCTAATAAATCCTCAGCGCGCCGAGTTTACAAGGCGAGGGCCCAGCCGAGCCAGGGCAAGGCTCTAGCACGTCCAGTCACAGAGCACCGAGCCAGGCCAATCAATACCACTTTCCTGTTTTAGAACTGGGTAATTATGAGGGGGAGAGATTGCCTGACCTTTCACCTGCACTGCATTACTTTGCTGATATTAAGATAAATTGCCTGATTTTGGGTAAACATATGCTGCAATTCAAACTGTCAGCACTGGTTTGCTCAGGAATAATTTGTATTGATCTCCCAGCTTCTTCCCAATTTTGCTTACTGACCTCGTGGATAATTAGAGAAGGAGCCTTGGGTGAGCTCAAGTCGGGGATGAAGAAGAAATATGAAGAAGAATAAAGCAAATTTGTTTTATGTTAATATTTGTAGGTCCTCCTGCCGCCCTCACATCTGTCAGCATAAGGAGAGCTGTAAATTAATGTACTTGGTTCCTGAGCAATTTATTCCAAGGAATTATTTAGCAGCTTGCTTAGTCTCTGAACATGTGTCACTGGGTTAAATTAATTTAAACTCTGCCTTAAACACAACAAAAACAAATGTTATTTTCTGCTGAAGGGGAAAAAAACAAGACATTCCTCAAAATGTGTTATAAGCTTCCAACTTACTGCACGGATTTCCGCAATATCTGCGTCGGAGAGAAATGCCTCCCCCCAAAGTAATTAGTGCCCATTATTTGTTCCGAATTCAAATCTCGCTAAGATGGGCTGCTGCGTATAAAAGAGATGGATGTATGTGCAAAATTATATCATTTAAGATATGTCAGATTATAAGGCTGTTGTATCAAAAGTCATAAAACAAATCTCCCTTGTGAAATATCTCTTTATTAACCGTGCCATAAGATATTAACATTCCTCATTTAGTGGAGGGCCTTTTATCTGTTTCAAATACATTATTCGTCCTTTTAGAGATAAACTGTATTAATATCCATTTGAGTAGGCTACTGCGGCCTAATGCATAGTAATTTTTGTTGGAGAGCTTTTATTTTAGAATAAGAAAATTACACAGCAATAAAACCTGAATGAATCAGAAGCTAGAATAGCCGGGAATCACATTCCATGCCAAATGGGGCAAGCAATCAGGCAGCCTGTGAAAAGCCAGATATCCGGCTATCATATGCAGGCCAGCATCCAGCGCGGGTCATACAAATAGAGCCTGAAACGGCCACATAGAGCAGTGAATCCTCCACGCCAGAATAGCCTACAGCTCGGGACGGATACATATTTAAATATATTTGAGTGTACTAGAGTTAATCTTGTTACTTTACATGCATTAAAGTCCTCACAGAAGCAGCATTCTAAATATTTAAGTCATGCCCGTGTACTGAGCGATTAATCATCGTGCAATTGATAAAATGTTAACAGTCTGTGATGTCAGTTCAGGTCGGGACTGCCAGAGCTAATGTGGTGGGGGCAGAATGTGGCATCGGGCCCTGGGCTGGAGCTGCGGCCAGCACAGCCCCAACCGGGCGGAGTCGGCGGGGTTGTCTTTCCCGGGACACACACGGTTTCAGGGTTCGTTGTGATGGCTTCACCGTCTCCGTCAGCCAGCCCTGCCCTGAGGTCTGTGTTCATCTCTAATGCCCCCCAAACATATACGATGATCTTATTAGACTCCAGTAGCAAGTTCATGAAGGTATAAGCCCCGTTCGGTTAAGCAAGGGGACGTATCCAAGACCTCTGGGCTGATAACGCACCAGCACAATTTCAGCCTCGGGAGCGTGTATGTTTGGGGCCAGTGGTGTTTTTCTGCAAAGAGTAACTCCAGGCAAGAAACGGCCTTAAGTCCAGCCCATTCACCTGACATTTATTAAGCAGCTACTACGTACCGAGGGCTCGGCTATGGGAAACCTGCTCCCAAGGACTCTTGTGGCGGGGGGGGGGGGGGGGCGGGCAGCCACGAGCAGAGGCCACCCCTTGGTGGTAGTGGTGGTGCTGCTGTGGTGGGCTGCCTGCCAAGGGCGCGGGGGGCCTCCTGTCCCCCCCCCCCAGCCTGGTGGCACCCTGCCTGCTCCCCAGGACTGGGCTGCAGCAGGAAGGAGGGGTAGGGATGACGGAGCTCCCCCAGGATGGCCACCTTCTGCCCAGCCCTGCCGAGGAGACCCGGAGGCCAGCCCAGCCCGCACACAGCGCCCACCCTCCAAGTACCCCCTGACTAACTGCTCTTACAGCCACAGTCCTGATTTTAAAATAGCGGCATTAAACGCACAGGAGGGGACGCTCACAGGTAGGAAACACGCCGCCTTTCCCGTCGCCTCTCTATTGTTTAAACGGAAGCCCAGCTAGCTAAGAAAGGTACAAGAAGTTTTAGGTTTAGCACAAATGTTCCTCCTGCCTGAAACCTGCCTATGACAATAAAAACAGGAAGACATTCATTTGCTTCATTCCAGCTGCTGGTTGGAGCTATTAAATGAGTTCCAGTTTCATTTCAATAATGATCATCTTCCTGTAACTTTCCAATCATGCATTTGTCATAATGCAGTCATTTTCTAGCTACAAACAGATCCTCATAATGAGGCAGTTTTTCACATTAGCAACATAACTACATAATAAGAACATCTGCAGTTCCTTTTCCGAGGGACAAGAGTGTGTGCTTCAATTAAGGCAATGGGGGTTGTTAAGTAAGACATAGTATATTTTACTAACAGGATACCCAGACCCTGCCCCGACAGACTGCAAGCCTTCAGTGTGCCTGAATGAACACAGGTTGTAATGTGTAAAAATTAAATAAAGTAAAATTAAATTGCTCAATACAAAGACATCCCTCTAGAGGGTGTTAGTGATTTCAGTGACAAAGTGCTATTTGCTGACAAGTAGTTTACACATTAACCAGCTGAATCCAAGGGGGAAAAATGCCAATAGCAATTATATCACCTTGAGGTTATTAAATGTCCCACTGATAAGTAACTAGGTGAACTTGACCAGGTGATAAACACTGCTGTGAGCAAATGATCGCACAGTGAAGAATGTTTCTCTGTCCTGCTGTTTCTCCAGATAGCTTTTCTTTCAAAAATGACTGTATAAAAAGTTGCATTAAAAATGTGTGGCCGCTGAGGACAAAACTGGTACTTAGCCCCCCTCCAGTACCTCGTGCATGCCCCCCCCCCGCCGCCCCACGCCTGCCATCACTCCACCTCCAAAACATCGTGCAAGGTCTGCAAAGGCCTGTTTTCTCTCCCTTTTTTAGGCTTTAAAATGACGCTAAGTTCTCCACTTCATCATCAACTGTCTCCTCCAAGCGCATTTCATCTATAAGAAATTCAGATGCTAGGGAAATTAAAATTTCAAAGATCTGCTGCAAAAAAAAAAAAAAAATCAATGGGGCGAGATCAATGCTCATAGAAATTTCATGAACTTTGAACTGATCCGGGATGATGATGAGAGGTGCCTGGAGTTTCAGGCGGCTGACGGCTCCGCGTGTGGATGAAAAGCGGCCCATGCAGCAGAGAGGAGGGCCACAGTTTAGATGGGTTTTTGCTTTCATATTTTGTCCGACAAAAAAATTAATTTTTAGTCTGTTTCAGTAACAAGCAAAAATAGAAAAAAAAAAAATCTGCCTTCCCGACACAACATGTAATACTCCCACTTCTAAGAGCACCTAATGCTTTGCACATTAACACAGCCACGAAATGAAATCGGTTCCCTTTGCAGCCGATTGCAGGTGCAAATTAATATTGTAAAATGAAGATCAATACATGGACAGGGCCAAATCAATACTGGCTAAATTATTGCTGCATTTTCCTCCTCATTCAAGATGAGTTGTGTTTTCCTCTCAAAGTCAATACTTTGCAGCTTTTCTCATTAATTTCTCAATAAATTTGGCAATGAATTTCAATCACAGAACTCGGCAGGGTGAGCCAGGCATTGTGGCGTGCCTGGGAAACACAAAGGCCACGGAGGCTGTGCATCACTCACCGGGGGCGTGGGCCCCTGCCCGACCCCCGGGGTGGGAGCGAACAGGAAGACTTCGGGTCACCCTTCGTGGACACCGACTGGCCAACCCCAGGTTGCCCTCCCCAAAGAGACTTGGCTTTCCCAGCGTCCCGGCCATGGGGCCCGACACCAGCAGGGGCAGCTCAGACGGGCCCAGGTCAGCCTCCGGCTCATGCGGCCACTAGTCCAGCAGCCCCGCTGACCCGCTAGCTGAAGGGTATTTCCTGTAACCGAGACTTCTAAGGATGGGAAAAGTGCCACACTTGACTTCTAATTGGAAGTCAGGTGTCTCCCTCATTCGTATGGGGAATATTGTTCTGGTATTCACACAGACAGCCCAACCGGGCCTGTGCACAGGGACCCGCTCCCATTCACCACCGCCTGGCAGTGGATGGCGGCATTGTGAGTGACACCAAATGCAGAAAAGGGGACAGCTCATCTTCCTTGTTACCAAAATAATACCCTTGCTGACAACTACTGGATTGCATTCAAACAATTCTGTTTACATACCTCAAAGAATACATGGGCTTGCAGCTTTTACAGTCCTGTGGAAACTACACCTACCAAGCCCAGTCCGGCAGCTAAGGAAAACGGAGTCACGTGGCCTGTCACTGGATCTCACTTTTCGGATGGCTTTCTGTCCCCGGGGGATGGGGAGCCCAGAGACGGACTCCCCATGGTGGCGGCTCCAGGGTGCGGAAGGGGCCCTGGCCACCCCATAAGCCACGCCTCCCCTCACCAAGGCTGTTCTAACACACGTGAGCTCCCTGTACGTGTACAGAACCCATGAGCAAGAGGAACGGAGAGGCCAGCCAATAAGAATCACCCTCAGTGTACGAAAGGTCTCGCACAATCTGTCATCCTTTCCTTGAGAAAGAAAAATCAAGTGTCCTAGTGTTGCTAACCCTCTTAGAGAGGTTTTTTGTTTTGTTTTGTTTTTTCCAAGAAAGGGTCTTAAAACCCAAACAGGCAACATAACGCTCTGTGGAGAGCCGTCCCGGCAATGGGTTTGCACACTTTAAACCAGCATAAAATCTCCGTATAGACATAAGCTGCAGAATGAGCTGCGGAGGTAATACCCCCTTCCCAGGGCTGTAAGTGTGCCTGCTACAGAAAGACCCCCACCCCTGTGCTTCCAGAGCCAGCCAGCCAGCCCCCTAGGGACACACATGCCCAGCCCATGCACTCACTTGCTCAGGAGTCCATCCCCCTCCCTGAAGGCGGGGCCATCAGCCGTGTCACCACACCCACCCCACTCCACGCAAGGTGCACAGAGGTGCTCAGAAACATAACAACTGTGGGACTTCCTGAAGACTCTAGACCAGTGCAGACGGCATCACATTTTTGATTTTGAGAAGCCAAAGCAAAGGTAACATTCTCATCTGTCCACACAAAAACGTGTGCACAAATGTGTCACAGCCACATCATCGGTGACACCCGAGCGTCCTCAAGCTGAGGAACGGATGAATGAGATGAAGTGTCTCCGAACAGTGGAAGAGTGTCCAGCCCCGCAAAGGAACGGAGATCTGATGCACACTACGCAGCACGTGACCTCCGAAACAAGATGCTGAAGGAAAGACGCCAGTCACAAAGGACCACATGAGTAAGAGTCCATTTCCATGAAATGGCAGGAGTGGGTAACACACAGAGACAGGAGGTGGAAGGGGTTCCTGGGAGCAGGGGTGTGGGGGGGTGGGGAGCGAGTGCTAATGCAATGCATGCATGGTTCCTTCTGGTGTGATGAAAGTGTTCCTGACCTAAGAACAGTTGCACACCCTTGTGAATATACTAAAACCCACTCATGGTACAGTTTGGGGGCATTTTATGCTACATGAACTATATCTGAATAAAAAACTAGATTTTAAAAGAAGGGAATGTCTCTAATCTGGATTAGAATATATACACCAGCTATCCCTCTACTGAGGGAATACCTTTCACGGTCTGAACACTGTCTTGCAATAGAGGTGCTTTGGGGCCCTTGTGTAAAGCGGGAGGCCCACACCCGAGCGAACACGGCAGACCACAGCTGTGGGGCAGAGGGCCGGCCTCCCACTCAGGGAGCATAACGTGGCTTCCCAACATGACCGCCTTTCCCATCTCCGCGCAGGCATCTCTAACTCCTCGTGTTCAGGGACAGGAATGTTCTAAGGCACAGCCTTTGAAGACCTCGCCGAAATTAATGTAAATCCTGGAATTACCCCAACCACAGTCCTTGAACACAAGATTGTTGAGGCCGCCAAGTCCCCAACAGTACTGGGATCAGAAGGCCTCTGTGGCCTCATGGGACCTCCCTGCCACCCTGGCCCCCAGCCGCTCCCCCAGACTTGCTCCGTCTGAGTTCATACTTGGTCCACACTCTTCCCTCTGCCTGGAAACACCCTACTCCTACTGCCTATGTCCAGGGGGCAGCCTCCCCAGCACCCCCCACACCACCTCTGTTGGAGGTCTCCCTCCTAGAAGACCCGCAGTGCCTCTGCTGTCCCTTTTCTCATAGAACTTAGCACCTTTTATGAGTATCCATTTTTTTTTCTACATCCGGTTTCTCTCCCATAAGACTCGGAGTCACTGGAATCATAAACGTGGCTCGTGCGTCATTTGCCGAGTACAGCCCAGAACCAGGCATCAGGCTGCCAGGAAGAAGATGTGGCTCCTTCCTCTGGTGAGGATCCCACTGCCTGGTGCTGCCATGCCCCAAGCACCTGTAAGACCCAGATGCTTTCCCTTCTCTTCTCCATCCCCTGTGGTGCCCAGCAGAGTACCTGCTGCAGGCAGGCATCAGGAAAACCCTGAATGTTTCCAGATGCCATGGGTAAATCCCAAATCATGTTGCCAGGAAGCTTCAACATCACATCCTTCGACACCATGTTCACCTTGAATGTCATTCCTGTCGGGGGCATTTTCCAAGGGCAGAGGGCAGGAGTGACATGAGCAGCTGCAGAATTCTGGGCACTGAGGAGTAGGGGTGCGTGGAGATGGGTGGGTACGGGGCTCCAGCACAACAGGTGTTCAGTACCATGGTGCCCTGACAAAGCTCACGTGACCCGGGGCGCTGTCGCAGAGACTGTGACAACAGACCGTCAGCATGAGCTCCCCACAGGCAAGGAGCCACGTGACGTGGCAGCCCCCACACCTCACGCACGTGTCCCTTGCTTTCGTGGTATTTAAACAAGTCAACCTCTGAATTAATCTCCATTTTAACTGAAGACAAGCACATGAGGCACATTTACAGGCTGTAGCTTGGGAATACCCAGTGGTCCAATGCCAAGTTCGTGGTGAAGTGTTCACCTGCGCCACCCCTGTGGCAAAAGTCCTGCTCCCACAGAAATGCTGGAGAGGCTCCCTTGGCCTCGAGACTTGTCCACCAGCCCAGCACCAAGGCACCTGGAAGCTCACATAGGATGTTTTTGGACTGGGGACGTGCTCATTAGGAAAAGCACGAGCTGGTCTCCAACACCAGCGATGGAGGGATTTTCGTGGTAAAGCTTCTGGCTGCCCACCAGCGCCAGGCGCCCAGATTCACGAGGATGGGGAGGACCCTGGTGCTGCAGGCCACCAGCCCCTCCCCCCCACCGTCCACCGTCCACCGTCCATGGGGTGGCGACGGAGGGCAGGGACGAGGGGCATCAGCCGAGGGCCTCCTCCTGGGAGAATAAGGGGTGACAAGATGGAGAAGGAATATGGCAGAATCCCCAACATCCGACCGCCTCGGTGCCCTGACCTGGGTCCTCGAGGGTCCTCGATGCTCGGAGTGGGACAGGGCCCAGGCCCTGGGGCCCACGTGGCCAGGCAATAGGACCTCTGTGTGTGGGAGATGTCAGGAAGGCCCGCCTCCTGAGGGCAGGGAAGGGCGGCATCTGCCCAGAAGAGTCAGACCCACTGCCCGGCTGCCCCTTAAAGGAACTTCCTCCAAAGATGATTAACACCAACGCTTACCACGTCTGCAGTGGCCAAATGTCTCAATAGGACTTTCTGTATTTAAAATTTAACACTGTCTGTAATGAGTCTTCTTGAGCATATGTGCCATAACACATGCACTCAGGCCCCTTGTGGAACCAAGTTATTCCATATGCTCATTAAGAGCATTTGAAAACTTCTATTTTTGGGGGGGAGGGGCATAGCAAACAGCCTGCATCACTAACAGCTTCCCATTTTGTTGTTTTTATTGAAAAACCATTCTACGAAAGGAATTACTCGTTTTGCATATTCTACCATGAATAAAAAAGGCCCAAGTGATGTGAATGCTAATTTTTTGAAAAGTACTTTTTCTCAGGCCAAGCATCTGGGACCCAAGTCTCGACACAGAACAAATGTGTGCAGGCGGGTCTGCAGATCTTCCCCCAAAATGAAGCCAAGGCGGGCCCCGAGCTGCGGCAGCCTCACTGTCCCCACACCCGGCCCACGGGAGCGAAACGCGCCCCCTGTCAGCTTCCAACCCGGGCCCTTCGCATCGTGCCCAGTGTCCAGCTAAATGGGCCTGGCAGGAGGAGGTCTGGGGCCTTGGCGACCGTGGTAAGCCAGAAAGAAAAAAGAAAACCGTGACATGTAGTTCCCGTTTCTCTTCTTCTGGGGTCACCGGGTGATCTAGTCCTTTCCTTCAGCATGAAAAGAACCGCATACCTCCACATCAGGCTCTCCTCTGGCGCCGCCCTTGGTCTTCATTGTTGAACTTGCGGGTTTTTGCCGGCGTGGTTTGTGTGATTTTATTTTTACATTTATTACCTCTGCTCTATTCTGCACCTGGGTGGACTACGGTCACTTTGTTGCACTTCTAAGTGGTGATCTCCCCGGTCCCCGCCCCCCGTGCCCTTTCCGAGTTGTTCTCAGAAGTGTGGCCGGCATCCTTGCCGACCAGAGACTTGAATGAAACCGCCGCTCGTGATCCCGTTCAGTCCTGTGACTCTCCTACCGCGGGCCCCCTGGGTGAGTGGGGGGGGGGGGGAGGCGGGACCAGGGACCCCGCCGGTGCAGGGGGCTGAGCAGGCGGAGGGGTCCAGGCCCGCCTCCTCTGCCCATCCACATCTCGACAATCACTGAATGAAACCCAGATGACCCTTTTGTCCTTTGGGGAAGATAAATGGCTGTCTCCTCTCGGCTACATTTTGTCAGGTTTGGTGCTGGAGAGTCAATACCTTCACCTTGACACGGAAACTTCGTGATTTATCAGTCGGTTTCTCCTCCTGGGTTAGCGCGGCCCCGGGAAGTGCAGCCAATCGGGGCACCGGGAGCCGACTTTGGTCACAGCCACTTGGAAAACCACCACAGCCCCTCTGATGACAGACAAATGTGTCTTGTTAGCAACTGCCCAAAAGCGCTTGACTTGTACTAATAACAAAAAGGCCATGCTGGTCACCGTGGGTCCAAAGACGGAGCACCCTGTCACCAGCCTGGTTGGGAAATTAGCAAATAATGTTCTTTTCCTTGATAAATGGGTGACAGCTCCCTCTCACCAATCATTTTTAACATTTTGATGCATGCCTATGATCCCACTGGAGGAGCAGAAAAGTTTACTGGCCCTCAATTTTCAGATGATGAATGGAAGTCTCTAAATGTGCGATTTCTGTATGAGGTATAGTTCATTTTAAGCAATTCTAGTAAATGGGTGTCACTGATTAGGACAAATAGTCTACTTGTGCAATAGCACAAGTGGTGTGTCTCATTCTCCAGGCCCCCTTCGAGACAGGAGAGAGGGGACAGCAGTGACCCCGGGAGCCCTCCCAGCGCTGCTCCCGAGGAGGGTGCGCCGGCTGAATGTGCACGCTCCCCGCGCCCGCGTCGCGTGCCGGCAGACCAGCCGCTCGTTACCTGGTGTCACGCTGTACCACCCAGGGGACACCAGGGGGGCCGCCCTCCCTTCCCCTGCGGCCCTCAGGAGCCCTGCCAATGACCCTAAAGACAGCCAGCCGGCCCGGTGTGCACACCGCCCAGGCAATGGGCAGAGATCTGCCCTCTCCCGCCAGTAAGTGAACAAATGAGCAACGCCAAGGTGGGCCGGGTGGGACCGCGGGGGCAGAGCTGTGCGCCACGCAGACAGCTGTCCCAACTCTCCCACGCCGGACAGGTCTGGACGCGCCCTGAGCTGAACCCACGGCCCCACCTAGCGCTCCTCACAGAAAGGTCTCTCCACCAGGGACGGTGGCCTCCCACCGACACCCTCCAACCACCGAGGAGGAACCGTGACACCCACCCATGGCGCTCACGGAGAGGAACGGACAGGGACCAGCCAAGACCCGCTGGGCCTCACCGGCCAGGGCACACTCCTCGACAGGCCGGAAGCCTCCCCAAACTCCAGGGCCCGTAATTACAGTATTTGTCTCTCCACCAGGCCCACATATGCAGTTAAAAATCTGTAACTGAAATAATCAGGTGGCTCACACTGAAGAGAAGGCATGAGCATTTAGTGTAGGCACAGTAAAAACAGTATGATTTGTGGGGGGCAATTAGGAATCATTTGTGCTGTGGACACAAGGAATCTGTCTGAAGGGCGCTGGCCTGGGGGACAGCTAGTTGGTGCTGGCTGTGGTCAAAGGGTACTGTTGACTCTGCAGCGTGTCACCGTGCTGTTGACAGGATCACATCTGAATGCACACAAAAGATCTTTAAAACACTTCAGAAACATGAGTGCCTTTCAAGGGGGTGACGTGAGGCGGGGGTGAACGGGGGGAAGCTTGCCAGAGGTGACCGGAGGCCCTGGGCGAGGAAAGGGTCCCCCCCACCACCACCTGCCCAGCACCAGGACAGCACCTGAGGACGGGGCCGTCCCTGCCTTGACGTGTCCATTTAAGGCACAATCTAACTTCAAAAAGAAACACACACACAAACACACACACACATAAATACTGTATCGGGAAGATCACAAACCGTTAGCAGCTACTGGCTGAGTAATGATTTCACAAGCGGGAAACTGAATGCACGTCTTTGTGCAGAAAAATCATCATTTCTATGTCCCCGTCAGGGAAATGCATTACAGACCCGAGCTGGGCCCAAGGCACAGCAGTCAAGCTCGCGCTGCTCCCGCTCTGGACATGTTGACCATCAACCACCAATATCTTGGTTAGGAACTAAGTTTGGCCATTGGCAGACAACATGTTGACTCCTGGTAATTTGTGATAATTTCTGTAAATGAGCAAGAGAGATCTCTAACATGAGGGTGGGCCAGACAAGCAGTCAGGTGCAGGAGGTCAGCAGGGAGCCCCCCGCCACGGGCTGCACCCCGGTATTCTGGGGAATGATGCCTGAAGGTGAGCCACCGCCAACCAGCCTCAGCTCTTTTGTGGAACAGGAGACCCTCTGCCACGTGGACATTTGGAGAAAACTGATACTCATATTTGTGCAGGAACACCTCACGCTTGGAAACGTGTTTGTTAACTAGTTCTCGTTCTAACATAACTCCAATTAGAAGCATACAGATTCCAATTTGTCTGAATCAGGTAACACGGCAATGCCTATATTCTAATTAAAAAATTTCTTTTATTGCTCTTAACAATTTGATGTGTTTCTCCTGGTGAAGTTATACATGTGAAACTGCTCAGTTCGCCCTTTACCAGGAGTTTCTCAGGTAGGACGATTTGCCAGGACTATTTTAATTATTATTAAACAAGCAAATGATACACTATTAGACAAATATTAAAACAAGCATTGCACTCAGTTATTAATTTGCACTATTCACTTTTAAATGCAGCAAATATCTCATTAATTTAATTTTAGGTGCCCACCCGTTTATATTGCATTTTACAGCCTAAAAGGCAATTTACTATTAACTGGCAATTACATACAGAGTGATTGTTAATTCTGCTCCTAAGTGCTAGCCGCTTGAAAATTGTTCTCTCTCTCTAATTTTTGACCTTCTTACAACAGGGGTGAGGCACACTGGGAATACAAAGGACCGGTATGGAAGAGCCGGACATGTCATTTGTGACTCATTCTTTTAATTCACCGTGCTAATCAACTGAACCGCCGCTGCCTCCCAAGGTAATTGTGCCTTTATAGTAGTTGGTGAAAGCAGCGGGCGGAAGGGTCTGGAGGGACTGTCTTGGCCGGCCTCCCCTTCCCAGGGCTTCCCAGGGCGGGGGCAGCGGAGAGCGCCCGCACCCTCTCTGGGTTGACTAATCGGGTCTGGTTCTGAAAAATCTGGTGTTTCTCAGACGGCTGTAAACAGATCATTTAGGCCTTTTGCCTCTGGCGGGCGGGGCCCCTTCCCTGTGCACAGGTCCATTATCCCCGGGCCTGGGCCAGCCGGGAAGGCTCCCTGCGAGGACATCCCGGCAGCCTCGGGGACTGACGGGAGCCAGATGCCCAGGGGACGGCGCCCTCCCTGAAGGGGCTGCCTGCCCGGGTCCTGACGTCCAGAAGGGTTGGCTCAGTTTTCAGCGGGGACAGTGCAATTGCCCCTGATTGCTTCACTGTCCCCATCAATTTCAGGGCAACGCAAATCAGACAGAAGCTTCCAGGTCAGACAGGTTATGACCCCACCTTTCCTCTGCTCCCTGAGAGTGTACGGGCCCCGTATCCCTTACACAGCGTTTGAAATGTATATTCCCGTTAATGATTGGGGTGTGGGGGGAGGCAATAAATTAGCCTCCCGCTAGGAAAGACTGAGCTCACTGAAAGGCTTCATTGAAAGGCCCATTCGTGGGAGGACTCTTGACGGAAGAAATCCCCAAAGCCTCGGGCCAGTGTCCCTGGAAGCCCAGTCTTGGGGTGCAGGCCACGTCCACGGCAGAAATGGAAGCTGGGGTTCAGGCCGGCGGGCAGCAGCTGGTGCTCACCGAGGGATCGCCCTCACCCTGAGCAGGGAGGAGGGGAGCACCCCAGGAGCCAGAGAGGAAGACGGCGCCCTGCGCAGAGAACCGCAACGACACCAGCCAGCCCCGACTCCGGCAGTGCCAGGCCCTGCACTCGTGATACCCGCTGGCCAGTGACAGACGTCCCACCCTCACTCACTTTTGGTCTCTCCCGCACTTGATCTGAGGCTCAGCCCGGCCCCTCCTGCCATCTGTGGGCAGGGCAGGGCAGGTTCTGCCCTCTCCTTCTTCTGACAGTGGCCACTGACCACCCCCACCCCAAAAAGCCCACAGCTGCAGAGGTCTGATCTGGGAAGGGAGCCCCTGAAGGTACCAGCTGAAGAACCTAACCAGGACGGGCAGACTAAGTGGGAGAAGCCCACCGTCCCCCCGCTTCTGGGCAGATGGGGCAAGTCCATCTGGCCACTTTTGGACATGCTCACCGAAGTGCCCTAAACCAACAAGGACACCCCGGTCCTGTGGCAGACATGCGAGCCCACACACCACATGGCTCATGAGCAGACAGTAAATGTCTCCTCTTTGGAGGGACTGGGGACCCTGGTGGTCATTACCCTAACTGACCACAGAAAGGCACCACTCGCCACATGCCCACCTGCGGCAGACAGCACCCCTAAGTTCTCCCTGACCCCCACAAAGCCCAGGGGGGGAGGCCAAGGAGTAAGTGGGACTCAGCGGGGTCAGGAGGCACAGAGCCCAGGTCCTCGGGCCAATGTCGGGCCGAGCAGAGCCTGCACAGCGCCAGGCTCACAAGCCAGAGGCCCGCGGAGGTGTCATGCCCACCAACAGGGAGCACAGAGGGGGTGTGGAGAGTGTGCAGGGCGTGACGACGGCTCACACGAGACGACGGACCCACAGCAGGTGCCAGGACCCACAGCAGGTGCAGAGGCCCCAACGGGCACAGGATGGGACGCCGGCCGCACCTCCCTGGACCCGGCCCCACACTGCACTGCGCTCGCTTGTTGGAGACGTGTGGGTGCTTCCTAGATGCCCCACGTTCCATGACCCCGTTTTGCAGAAGACACTGTGGGGGCCTCGCAAACTGGAGGAGATGCCAGTCTCCGGGTCTCCCCAGGAAGCCAGGAGCATCCAGACCCCAGGAGTGGGCCCAGGGACGTCCACCCATAGCTTTTCTGCTACGCCCACTACCCCTTGGTTCCTGGGCGGTTCTGGGCTCCTGGGAGTGTGTGCTGGTCCCATGGGAGAAAGTGGCCCATAGTATGGGCACCTCTCCCCACCCTGACCACGTGGCAGGGTGCAGAGTTTCGGGGAGGACAGAGGAAGAAACTGCCCCCACTGAGGACCCCAGGTATCACTGGCAGGCAGGCTGCTGAGGGTCTGGCCTCTGGGGACAATGGCCAGGGCTGTCTGAGAGGACCCAAGTCAGGCACACCCCCGAGCTAATACTGGGCCTACGGGAAGTGGCGTGGAGGAGCTTAAATTTTCCATTTCCTACCTACTCAAAGTTTCCTACAAGGGGCAGTGGGTGAGTAACCCCTCCTCCCTCCTCAAACTCCTGAGTGGAAGGGACCTCCACACCCCCCCACATTCCCCTGCCTGGTGGACAGAGAGACCCACATCCCAGGGGGAGGCCAGATCTGCTCCAGGACATCCTGCAGCTGGCGACAGCGTGTGGTCAAGCCTGCAGCCCCAGCCCAGGCTCCCGGCATGGACCCCCCTCCCCCCGCCTGTGGCCACCCGCCCCCGCCAAACACAAGCACACTGAGGCCACAATAGGGGAAAACAAGTGCCCATCCCTGTCACCCGCGTGGGGTTTCAGCAGGTGCTGTCCATCGGTACAAACGCTTCTCAGGTCCTAGCGCTTTTGCAGTTGGCGAGGACTGAAACCAGAACACTTCAAGTTTATCGATGGCATTTCTCAACTGCCACCTCGGCCCAATAGTGTTCAGTCAGCGCCTATGTGGGCGGGGCTTCGTAGAGGAGCACTCTGAGATAACAAACGTGCCATTTCAGAGGGGACCCCTTCTGGTTACCAATTCGGAGACCCTTGCAGAAAATGGATCCTCTTTTAGAAATAGCACAGGGCCTGGAGCAGACAGACCCCTGGCTTCCACCAGCGGCCCACTGATTACGGCGCGTGTGGCCTTGGGCACGTGACCCGTGCTTCAACCCAGTCCCAACATGTGCAAATGCACGGCAGCATCATGGGCGGGCACGCGGCGATGCACGGGCACGCAGGGCACGCGGCCCATGGACCGGGCAAACGGGCAGCTGCCCAGGGGAGGCTGGAGCTGACTGGCTACTGACAGGCCCACCACCTCGCTTCACAGGCCTGAAGGCAGAGGGCCTCACGGTCAGGGAGGGGCCCAGGAGCTCACGGCCTGTGGGGGCTGCACCTGTCCACAGCATCACTGACTCGGACGAGGATGCAGAAACCATGCACCCCACTGACCCAACCCTCGGAGGGCCAAGGGGGCTTGGCCTGCCCTCGCAGGGAGCCCGCCTGTGCAGGCTGTCATGGGGAGGAGGCATCCCCCACTTGGCCACTGAAGTCGGAAACGTGAACTCACCAGTGTAGACAAACCGCCCAGGAGCACCTTTACAGAACTGCTTGGATTTGTAGGAGAGGGTGACTTCAACGACTCCAGGAATGTGCCGCGGCGGGGTCTGCACCCGGATGGCATGGGGAGTGATGAGCTACAAAAATCACAGGTGAACAGGCTTTCAGAGGCGCTGGCCTGGGAGGGCGGGCACTTGTCGGTGGGATACAATTACCAAAATGAGCACAAATTGGACCATCATCCCGGAATGCTCCTTCCTAGCTGTCACCCAGAGACTGGGAATCTACAGTGTTCTTTAAGAAAAATATCTGCAAACGATCCTGGGTTTTACTTTGCAGGAAAGGCCACAGGGCATCATTCATATGAAAATTGCCACCATATGTCTCCTTAAACCTGCTTCTAGTAATTCTAACGCTAATTGTTGCAGCGCATGGAGGGACCTCCTACGGCAGGTTTGAAACCCCAGGGTCGGGGTTGCGGGGGCGGGAGTTCTGTGCCCACCCATCGGAGAAGCCCCTGCCACAGGCGAACCGTCAAGTTCTAGGGGCGTGCGCACTGGGGTGCCCGGTGTCCACGCACCACTGACAGCCGGCTGAGCCGCTCGCGGGACAGCTCTGGCCGGACGCGGCCCAGGCGCGCAGGCTTACCTCGCTCCACACCAACATGGTTCCGAACACGACTTGCAGGCCGTCGAAGAAGTTGTCTCCAATTATGATCACGGTGGCTCCCCCCGTGGTCCAGCCTTCGCTGGGGCTGATGGCCTTGATGCACGGAGTGGCTGCTCGCACAAGACAGAGAACGCACACCTTAGAGCCCCGGCCCCAACTCAGGACAAGAGGAGGGCCACTCCTCCAGGCGGCACGCAAGGGGCAATCGTACATCAGCATGTTGATGTGTTTAAAGCAAACTATTAAATGTTTTATAAAGCAAAGGCCAAGCCACAGAATACTGGTGAGCAAAGGGGGGAAAAAAACTGGCTTGATATAGCAAATTATATGTCAGGGCAAATATGACTATTACAAATGATTAAGCATTGCGTGCATGTGGCATGTCGATTTATCTGCTTTGCCGTACAGATCTGAGCAGAGTCAATCAAAAGGTTGTTGAGGGGGATGGAGGAGCAAATGCCTTGCATTTCGATTCCTCATAAGCAGCTAATTGGGTTGGGTTTTTTCATCCGCGAACTTTGCCTTTTGGTTCAAAACTTCATTTTCCTCTGTCACTCCACAATTACTACTTTTCACTTTTCATCAGGAAAAAAAAAATCAAAAGCACTATATTAATACTTTTGTCAAAGGTACACATTTTACATCTAATATTGTTTGTCGACAGGAACCCCCGAGCCTCTGGCCTGACCTCTCTTTGTCTCGCGGGCCCTCACATTTGCATGAGTTATTACAACAGCGCTGGGGCAGCCTGGCCTGCCAGGCGGCCCTGCTGCTGGGGGAGGGGAGGCAGTGGCTGAGGGAGGGCGCAGGGGGAGAGGGAGGAGGGCAGGAGGCCCCTCGCGGGCTCCCAGCAGCCTTACGGAGGCCGGAGCCGGGGCTGAAGGATGCAGCCTCGTGGAGGCAGGCTTTGTTCTGGCCTCTGACGGCCCTCCATCTACACCGTTGTTGGCAGACCTTCACTGAGGCCTTTGATGGCCTCTTGTAGGCTGGCCCCACGCGGAGGAGGAGCTCCTTAGCCATTTGCTGACTGTTCTGGTACAAGGCTCTGGGCACGCTCTCTCCTGCCTGCCTGGGCCCTGGACACTGTCTTCAGGGCCCCGGGCCCAGATCACCTCTTTACCTTTGGCATACAAATAAGGATGGACAACGCTGGCCATGTGTTGGGGGGCTATGTGGCCCCTGAGATCCAGCAGGTCTCCTGGCTGATGCTGTCAGGACACAACTAGCCCCAGACAGAGGAGGCCCAGACCTCAGTCCCCCATCGAGAGAAAAGATGAAGCTCCCCTCCCACCCACAAGCCCTGGGCCACCCCAGGTGTTGCCCCTTCTGCCTCCCCGCAACATGCTGGAAGGTGTGAAGATGAGCCGCAGATCCAGGAACCTGACCCCAGGCCCGAGGGGCACTCTCCCCGTTTTGCTGTTCTTCCGTGGCTACAACAACCTCTGTGGATATTTGTCCAAAAAGTAGTAACTAAGCTTGGTAAACAAGAAGTGGCTTAACCAAGCCACCCCTGAGTTCCCGGCTTGGCTCCCTCATGGCTGTGTGTGCAGACAAGAGCACTCCAAAGGACATCTTGGGGCCTTATTAGGCTGTTCATCTTATTTGAGCCCCCGTGTAGCTCGGCTTCAGATAAATCATCTTTTTAGACTCTGGGTCAGATCTGGCCGCACGTCTTCATAAGCGGGCGTTTTCCGGAAGCGCGTGTGCCGTGGCTTCCCTGACGGGTCAGAGGCAGCCCTCTGCAGACACCGTCTAGTTAATCACCATTAGCTATTGTTGTTTAGAACACCGCCGACATGCCACCTTCCTTTGTTTGCTTTAATGTTGGACTAGCGGGGGTTATATTTGCTCATTCCACGCGCATCTCCCTCTGCAGCAGAAGCGCAGAGCACACACTGGGAACCTGCCCTTAACTAGCGCTGTTGACTTCATGCTAATAAGTTCATACAAATTTTCATTTCTGAGGCTTCCGAATGACATTTGCTTTTCTTAATTGCATGGAGAGCATTTGAAAAGGATCAGCTCTCTAAAGACTGACAAGTCTCCTCCAAGGGGGTGACCTTCATCAGCACAGCCAATTATGGCAAATAATTCACAAAAAAAAAATTACAGTAAACAAATTTACTTTAGAGGTGAGAAAAGAAAAAAAAAAATCCAGGATCTACTGCATGCACGGGAGATTGCTATCTGGCAGCTGTGGCCCAATGAAGAGCCACATCATCTTGGAATTTGTAGTGCTTCTCAGCAGAAAGAAAACCCAGGCCTGCCTTGGCCTCCACGGCGGCCGATAGCCATCTTCCTTCTGCCCGTATTTGCATACATTTCAATGCACATATAGAGAGGGAACATGTGTTCAATGGGAACCATAGCAAAATGAATTACACAGACAGCGTTAGCGATCTAATGATATACGTGCACAATACACTCAAGCAGATGACAGGATCTGGCTGGCACGGCGGCTGAAGGAGCGGTGGGAAGGGAGCCCCCCGTGTGCTCCCCGTTTCTCTCCCCAGCCCACTGCAGGAAGCGGCCCTATGGACAGATCCCGGCCTGCGAGCTCTCGGTGCGGTTCAGCCTCCTGGGGCGCCAGAAAAAAAGAGGAGGCGCGGCGGGCCTCCCCTGAAGGTCCCACACGTGCCGGGATGAGCCGTTTTCACTCTAAGTCACCTGTCTCGGCCTAAGAACACCCTTGGCTCCGACGCCCGCCTGCACGTTTTCGCCTTCGACGCCCACGTGGACGGGCTCGTCCCGTGGCCGGGGTGCCTGGTGGCCGGGGCGAGGATTTCCGAAGGTGAAAGTGCTGCTGCTCGAAACCCGTGGGGTTGGCCACCTCGTTGGGTTTCCCCTGCTTTCTTTTTGGGGTCTCTCTCCCTACCGTACCCAGTATTCTATTAGCAAACCGCGTCCCCGCCCCGTCCCGTTAATCAGCAAGCTCTCCTGAGTAATATCACGGCATTTGTCACCTCTCTCTGCATCACAATATCGAGGCACTCAAACAGGCCTAATCTTGCCTCACGAAGACTTCTTTGTTCTGCCTGCTAAAATGTCTTGTAATTGTGCTTGGGATGTCCAGATGGCTGGCTGATACTCCAGCTGATAGGATTATACCTTTTACCTCTCCTAGGGCCATCTGTTCCCCTTAACTCGCTAAAGCCCCGCAGCCTGGATTCGGTTGCCCTTATTGCATAAACCTAACCGCATTACGGCACTTGGCATGCAAATCGCTTCTGTGCTGCAGGCCGGGTGCTGGGCTGGGCTCAAGGAAGGTTTAAACAGGGCTGGAGTCATTTAGGAGGGCACAAGTGACGAGGAAAAAAATGAAAGCCTGAGTTCTGCCGGGCCGTGCTGGAAGGTGGGCTGGTTGTTTTCCCCTCGCCTGTGTTCAATACTGTAAATAATCTGCCTTGCTTTTTGTGAGCTCAAAGGACGCAGTGGCAGCCATCCACGGCAGCAGCAGGGGGAATTAGTCTACTTGGAAACCATCAGCGAGTGTGTACACACTGCTGGTGAATATCAGATGATTGGATAATGAGGTGCTAGCCAGCAAAGGCTGCAGAGAGGCACAGATCTCTGGTTGATGGGGGCACTTTCTCCTTAAAGAATGTGGGACTGACTCAAAGCCAGCACCCCACCCCAACAATAGGTACTAAGCAGGAAGAAGGAGGTAAACAGGCTTTCGGCTGGTGATGGCCAGCCCTGAAAATGAACTTCCTAAGTGTTGGCCCTCTCAGGAAGTGGCAGAAGCATGGGCTGCGTATCTCTTCATCCTGGAGAGAGCCCTGTCGTGCTTCCTAGAGCACTTGGAGAACTGGGTATTAATTACCAAACACACACACACACACACACACACACACACACACACACACACACACACACACACACCCCTTTATCATTCACGACAAACGCCTTTTTTTCTTGAAGACCTCTCTACATATTCTAGTTCCCAAAGTCACCTATGTGCATTTTAAAATTATGAGTCACTTTCTGGGGCAGAATGAGATACGTCAACTGCTTGCAAGGAAGTGACTTGGTTTAAATGTTGATAAAATATTGAGAAGCAAACATTTAAAAAAAAATCTTCAGCAAGACTGCTTCTGCAAATAGCTTTTGATTAGTTGGGTCTTATCTCCAAGGTACCCACTAGTGGCCTTTATTTTTCTAAATGCTATTTTTTCTGCTTGCAGTCAAATGCTTTTTCCTGCTACTTACAAAAATAAATGCTTGTACTGTGCTCAGATCATAATAGCTCATTAGAGGAGGCTGATTTTGGACCCAGACTACAACCTAACACCAGAGGGCTGAGGGGGCCTCCTTGAACCTCCTGCCTTGTGAGTGCTGGCTCTCTGGGGAAGCAGGGGACTGAGGACCAGGGATTCAACCTTCTTAATTGTGAACCTCATTAGTGATGGTTGCTAAGCAAAACACACACCTACCTTCAGTGCATAGGAAGGAGATAAACAGTACGTCACAGATCCTAATGACTTGGTGCCCAGGGCGACCTTTAATTACGATATTTTTGTTCTCTTATACCTTAGTCATTAATGTAGAAAAACAAATTAGTTTATTTTTGTGGACCACAGCAGATTCATAAACTGTCTTCCAGTTTTTATATGTCTGAATCGTATTTCATTCTGATAACCTACACACACTTCATTCATTTTCCTGTGTACGCTGTGTGGCTCCTGAATTCGAGACTTCAGTGTGGAGGATTGGTCTTAAAATGGTTTAGTTTTATGGGCTCTTTGCTCCAAAAGATTTAACCATGCTGTTTTGTTTGCAATTCACTTTCAAGAAAAAAAAAAAGAAAAAAAAAAAAACACCTCACATTCCTTTCTCAATAATTCATGGTGGTCAGAATCTCAGGATTATTGGGAAGTGTTCTGGGATAGAGGACAAAGATCTTATTTTACAGGGGGTGGGGTAAATCGTGGGGACATGCGTGAGTGAGGGGCTTGGGGAAAGCCCTCTGTGTCTAAGTGTTTCTGAACCCTGACTCCATGTCTAAGACCACCGCCCCGCTGCCTATCGCTCTCAGCAAAATTCTTCTAAGAAGCAAAACAAGAAGTCAGTCATTTGGAAGCATTTCATATAGAACATTTTATGCCGTTTTGGGTTTTTTTTCCCTCATTCCCTTCACCCTGGCCCCCACCCATTTCATCCAGGGACAGGAAATGGTCCTCGATGTCTGTTCTGAGCTGATGGGCCCACAACGTAACCACCCACTGAAACGTGCACAGAATATCTGGGGATGACCTTCTGGATGGGGGCTTAGGACAGCCCAAATAAAACCAAATAAATTAAAACTGCAAGAAAAGCTCCAAGCAAAAGAAAGCTTAGAAACAAACAAACCGATAAAGTGAAGCCCATGGCAGGTGAGGTGAGTGAGGCCCCTCCATAACAGGACAAGGGAAGCAGGAGAGGACCCCGGCGGCAGGCTCTGGGCGGGGGGGGGGGGGGGGGGGGGGAGGTGGGGCGCCAGGCCCTCGAGGGGGCCGCAGACCCGGGAGGGGCCCCTGGTGAGGGCAGCGCGACATGAATCAACATAAAGGATGGTGCAAAGGAAAAAAAACATTGCAAATAAAAAAAGACATGTAACATGTGTGCCTACCATTTTCCAGATAAGAAGGGGCCGTACCTTCTGACGGGTCTAGGCGGCGGGCCCGCCGCCCGTGTTTGGAATTGTTGTGCACAAACATGTTGTCAGACACGGCCAGCACGTGGCCGTCCACGTTGACTGTTGTCGACACAACAACCTGCGAAGACGAAGCGGATGTGAAACGAGCTGGCGGAGGGACAGACAGCCACCCGCTGGGTGAGACAGAAGCCGCCGCCGGCCCCACGGTGCGCCCCGAGCCGCACCCGCTCCCGCGCGGCCTCCTAAGCCACCAGCACCCGCAGCTTTTTTGGTTAGTGGGGGTGGGTGGGCTGTTTTGCTTTGTTTTGACTCAAGATTGCTTCTCTTCAAAACCCGCTACACTAATTACAGTTTAATCTCCTATTATGCTAACAAGTGAATTCAATTCAGAGAAATATTCTTCTAGCCATTAGCTTCAGAAACACCCCTCCAGCCGCTCATTTTAAAGCTGCTGTTTTGATTGATCTGTTCACATATTGATTAGATAGTTTATCTAATTAAAATTAGTTCACTTGAGACTGTCCTCCCTTGAAGAGTTGTGAGGATTCAGGGTTGCCAAAAACAGGCTTCCTAAATCAGAAGGACTCCGGCTACCCCAGCCCATCATCTGTGATCCCTGGGTCGATTTGACAATTACATCTAATGTCTGGTTATGAACCTTCCTGAATCTGAAAAGACCAAGCTGAATATGAGTAGTGGCAGCGTTTTCAATCCAGAGCAAGCATCCTTTCTCAAGTTCACTGCGGAGACTGGCAAGGACCCTGGTGCCAATGCCCTGCCGACCCCGGGCGCCTTCCCAGGTAGCCCAGAGATGGCACCCTTTAATGGACTTGGGAAACGAGAATCACTACCCGGCCTTAAGGTTTTTCTTAAACAGAGGGGGGCCCATGTGGTCCATTATTTCCAGAAGAGCTGATATGAGTAGCAAAGACACGAGCCCTGATTCAGTCTGGGTCTCACAGCAGGACTTGTGGCTGGAGCCAGCATCTGGGGTGCTGGGAGCCTGGCCTTGGCCACATGTGGGCAGTGGTGAGGGCCAGTACCACCTCGAGCAGCACAGCCCCACAGAGAAACATGCAGCTGGACAGGAGAGAAGGGGACCAGAAGGGTTCCCAGTCCACGTCTGCTCTCCCCGCCTGGTCTGCACATGTCCAAACACGCCCTGGAAAATGACCACTGAAAGCCGAAGCTACAGCGGACCTTGGTTAACAGAACACTGGTTAATCCCATGTAGCCAGTGTACCTCGCCAATGTGGGACATTAAACACCAGGGGCAACTGGGAGGGAGGGGGTGCCCAGGGGGCACATGGGAATGCTCGGAACCTTCGTGGATTCTTCCTGAAAGCTTAAAACTGCTCTTTAAAAAACCAATCTACTGGGACACCTGAGTGGCTCAGTCAGTTAAGTGTCTGCCTTCGGATCAGGTCATGATCCCACAGTCCTGGGATCGAATCCCGCATCAGGCTTTCCCTCTCTCTCTCTCTCTCTGACAAATAAATAAATAAAACCTTTTAAAATAAAAAAACAGTCTATTAGAGGGGCACCAGGTGACTCAGGAGTTAGGCATACGACTACTGATTTCGGCTAGGGTCATGATCCTAGGGTTGTGGGACTGAGCATGGTGTCAGGCTCTGTGCTCCCCAGGGACTCTGCCTGAGATTCTCTCTCCCTCTGCCCCACCCTGCTAAAAAAAAAAAGTCTATTAGAAAAAAATAAATAAAATTGATCAAAAATAAAAAGTAACATTTTTAAGGGTTAAAAAAGTCAAAGCTGCATACACACACACACACACACACACACACACACACACACATATATTTGAATACATGTGTAATTGACTTTTTCATTAAAAAAATCTCAGGCCCCACAGGAAGATTGTGAAGCAGGGGCTGTATCTACCACACCCCCCAAAACTCCCTCCCAGGGGCAGCTTCCTTGATGCTTCTTTCCTGGGTGGGCCTCACCAAGACGATTGGAGTCTCATAGTATTGGGCCCCTCTGAGCCTCAAAACACTGTGGGCATCACCATCGGCGTCCCCACGTCCAGCCTAGACACGTCATTCTCTTCTCATCGACGGCCACCCACCCACGGGGCGGGCACGTGCAGTGCCCTGGCCGCCTCTGCCCCCAGGACCCAGGGCTCGGGAGGACCTGCACCATCACCTGAACGTGAGGCTAGGCCACGGAACGAATGCTGAGCCAGACTTGACCCTCTTTAAGTTCTCAGACCAGGATACGTTAAAGAAGCAAGAAAGGTAAAAATAAAAATAAAAAAAGGACACCGTCTTTGCTCTGTCATCTCTATATAGGTCAGTCACCAAGGGAAAAGCGTGTGGCTCAGCAGAGGAAGCAGACAAGCTGTGTTTTGTTTCTTGGCCTGGGCCAGCCCTGCAGTGCACCTACAGGAAGGTGCTGAGTCTGTGAAGCCAGCTGGAAGTACTGTGTACAAACTCTCCTGAGAGGCAGGAAGACAAGCTAAAGAGAGCCCAGCAAGTCCTTCTAGTAACTCTGGGCCCACTGCAACTGAGGGTGTGTTGGCCAATGGCGAGACCAAGTGCACCCTTCCACTCTGCTCTGATGGGCAGATACCACTGTGAAGCCTGGGGCTGGAAGGTTGGAGGCAGGCCCAGCTGTTTACAGGAGACACTGTCCCCACCTGCAGAGCATGACTGTGGACCAGCCCACAGACCCTTCTCTGATTGGCTTGTTGGCTGTAAAGACAAATGTCACATGTCCTAAAGGACTGGAACGTTAAGTTAAATTGCTAAAGATGACCTTGAGCGGTTTGAGAGTAAGTCATCCAATCTAGCATTCATTCCCACTAGCTGCCAGATTCCTCTCTGGTTGGTAGGGACTAGCAGCAGTTCTGTGTCCCGGTCCTGAATATTTTCACAATTAAAATCAGCGAAATAATCCATTGTGCAGGGAGTACCTCTCACCCTGAAGCAACCTCCTAATCATTCACAAAGGCGAGAAAAATATGCACTCAGGGATAACCCATCCAGCTCTACCTTCTCTCCTTGAGATGAAATCCTCTGAAGCAAACCAGAATATGAGTTAGCCTGCATCCAGCAACATGGCCTAGCAATTAGGCAATGGTGTAAGGAAGCAAGAATACATCAACCCTGAGGGAAAGGAAGCTGAGCTGGGGGAACATTCTGGAACATGTAGAGGCCAGCATCAAACAGGTGCAGCTCCCTTCAAGAGGAGGGCCCAAGGTCTTGTGCTTACCCAACAGGCTTCACTATGGCTCTGCCCCATGAAAAATCCACCCATCGATCCCTAAGAGAAGACCTTTGGGCACGGGCTCCAAGTTCCCATCAGTTGTGCATGGCTACGTACGGCTGAGGAAACGGGCTACGTTATGCACTAACGTATTTGAAGAGATTCTAAAACAGTCATTCTGAAACACACCTACAAGACTCACCATGGCTGAACGTCAGGGGGAACCCGTCTTAACCTGCAGCTGTGACCTGGCAGCCCAAAGCGGAGGCAAGGCATGGCGCAACCACTCTAAGAGGTGCACCTTATAAGCCAAGGTCACATTTTCAGAGCCAACCCCAGTGTGCACAGACTCGATGAATCTGGCATACTGAAGAGGCCGAATCATTTTTAAGGCAAAGTGATTTAAATATTTTATCAAATGGACCAATTCGGGTTTGCTCCCAAGCCCTTGGAGAACTAAAGACTGTTTTCTGAACAATCGCAACATCAGAGAATTCAAATTTCATGTTAAAAGTCCGGACCGTGGCCCGCGTGTCTTTGAGAGATGTGTACCTGGAATCTCCGCATATCTCGAGGGTTGCCTGCATTCTTCAAACAGTTCTGATTGCACTTGAGGAAAAACTTTAGAAAGAATCTATAAAAATACAAAAAACGGATATGTGTTAGGGTCATGAGACAAACTCACAAACTTTTAGAAAGACACTGTTGCGTGGGGAGTGGTGGAGGTTACCCGCCACCGCGCGCTCACCGCCTGTAGGGGGCGGTACTGGGTCTGACCGCCAGCCCAGATGTCCACAAACTTACATCTGTCTTGACAGTATGGGTCTCCAAGCTTTAGGACAGCATCTGCGACCTGGACTGGGCCATCCGCTGCCTGGACCTTTGCACGGTAACCACTGGGGAACTGTCCAGCCCAGACGGGGCTGCCAGTTTCGGCAAATGAGAACACAGGATGCACAGTGACATTTGGGCTCCGGGTAGATGACAAATAATTTCTTAGGATAGGTATGTCCCAAAGCATCCCTATCCTAAAAAACTTGTTTACCCATAGCTCAACTGTAACTGGATGTGCTCAACTTTATCTGGCAGCCAAGCCGCCTAGGTAAACAGACTTCCCAAGACGAATTTTTAAAAGTTACGGTGGATGCAACTCCTAAGAAAAGAAAGGATTTGCGGGTGTGCTTTAAGGACTGCAGTGACTTCTGTGAAGGGTCTACATGTGTTTTTGAGGAAATAATCGGTGATTCCAAGCCGGCACTGAAGCAGCAGCTCAGGTGGAAAGCAGGAGAAGCAACCCCCAGCCCGGGCTCAGGGCGAGAGCGATTCTATCTCCCGCCAAGCCCTGCCCTTGTGCCTTGAGGTGTGAAGATTCAGGGGTCCTGACAGTGTGTTGAGATGCTGTGACAAAAACCTCATCACGCTGTCCCCTCCATGCCCGTGTGCTCAGTGACAAGGACAGAAGCTCTGGCTCCCAACGTGCGCGCCTGGGCTGGAGTGCCCGGCACGGGGAACACGGGGGTCTGGTTCCCGCACCCCTCTGCCTCGTCCTGATGGGGCCACAGCCACCGTGGGCTGCGCCGGGGGGCAGGGGGTCTCTGGCTGACATGCGTGCCCTCTTCTGGCGTCTGAGCGTCCTGTCCGGCAAGGCTACCAACAAAACTCCTCTCTTTTCTGTCCAAATGTCACCTGTCCTACTTGGGATTATTCATTTTTCATGAAGTTTCACATGATTTCCTTGAACTCGACCTTACGGTCAAGGTTCCTTGTTGACAATGATCATATCAGAAAACAAAAAAGACTCCACAGGCGAAGATTCATTTCTCTAACCGCATTCCCGGATGACTTTTCACCGCAGCTGAAGAAAACCCAATTGATGGGAAAAAGAATGGTGGCCACTTCATTAAATTTTCTCACATACCGCCAGGCCTCACTATTTTAGGCCAGAATTTACATCTTTTATTAACTCACCTCACCTCTACACTTAGCTCCCGGTGCCTCTCAGCACCATCTGCCACCAGCATACAGTAAGTCACTGATATTCCACCCACCAATTTTTCCTAACAACCACTGTGCAATTAAACTCCACGCGCTCTGCAGAGAGGTAAATTAGACGCACCTGCGGCCACACTGCATTTGAACTGCATCAGGAAGGCCCTAACAAGGTGAGGGCGTCACAAAGTTATCGTCCTGTCAGGCAATTAGGTTTTCACTTCGGGGACAGCCACATGGCGCAATTATGCCACACATTACCACCCGGCTAATCATCTGAGCAGGCGCCGGCCCGAGCAGCTCTCCTCTGTACGGAGCCGTCTACGGGAGCTTTCTGTCATGGGAGGGATTTGTCTTTTCCTTTTTTTTTTTTTTTTTTACCCTCCCCCTGCCCCTCTCCAGAGAAGGTTTCTTTAAATTCCTTGATGTCTTTTTAGGCGGTTCACCTTTTGCCTCTAAGACAGCAGAGCGTATGTTGACCAACCAGGGCCATGGTGGGGGGGGGGGGGGGAGCGGGGCCTGGCGCTCC
>NW_028274823.1:3335000-3340000 GCF_037043125.1 Eumetopias jubatus | reverse complement strand
TATTTCTCTATTTCTAATGGGCGATGCAGCATTGACATTATTTCCCCACCAGATCATTCGCCCTGTCAATCAGTCTGTATTTTGTCTTTCGCTGTGGGCTCATTAAAACAGCTTCCTCACTCCCTCTGGACACTGCTCTATTTGCCGGCTCTGATCACGAAGCTCCTTATTTAAGAAAAATGCCAGCATCACTTGGCTCACATCAGATGCACCCCCTGACTTGTTGCCAGCTCTGGGGGAGACTTCTCACAGAGACTTTGTGCACAGAGATGAAGTGCCTACGCGGACCCGAACGTGGGGCTTCACACCCCTCCCACCACGCGCGGGTGCATTTTTTCGGGATCTTTGCTCTTCTTGCCATGCTGACTTCAGACGACTGTGGAGATCGTTCTCAAAACAGATGTGCATTTTTTTTTGTTTTTTTGGGGTTCCCCCCGCCCCAATCTCTGAGCGGGAAAGATGTTGTTCATCTTCTCCTGCTCAGATGCACACCCCCCCCAGTCCACGCCGGCTCGCTTAATTAAGAACTATCATCTTTGTGGGTTGAATTATTAATAAAAAAAAAAAATCACATTTTAAATCAAGCCCATGCATGCACACAGGACACCAGTGTCAAACCTGCCTATGCCGGCCTCTCTCGCCTTTTAGGTCCTGATTAAAAACTTATTAAAACATTATAAATGATTAATGGGAGCACAGCTCTGAGTGGCAATTATTAGTTTTAATGCAGGTAATGCAGCTTAATGAGGGGGCACATGTGTGCAAAGCTTTAACTTCATTACCCCTGCGTGTCAACAAATACAAGAGAAATGTGTGTCCAGGTCATCCATTACTCGAAACAGCACTGAGCCTTCCCTCTTCAGGTCCCTTTGTTGATGAGCCAGGAGCCATAAATTAATCCTGGTCCGCGGCTCAGAGAAGGGCCACGGTGTTAAAATCACGGTAAGCCTCGCTCGGCTCCCCACGCCGCCGTACAGCTCTGCGTGTGAATATTCCACAGATGATCTTTTCTGGGGCCTTCGGCACGCGGGGATTTTTCCCTGGAGTTGCTGTGGGCTGTCATTGTCTGCGCAGAAATGAAAGCTCCCGACATTCAGAGCCGATTGGGTTTCTTTCCTTTCTAGTTTCCAAAGGTTTGTGGAGGAGTTTGGCTCCGGCCTCCCAGCCCCTAATTCACGTTAGCACGGTATTCCTAAGTATTCGGACGGGATGCCCACGTCCCTCGTTCTGAGTGCTCGTGTCCCAGAGCATTGCGGGGGGGTGGGGGGGCAGTGGTGAGAGACCGCGCCCGGGGGCCCCCCAGCGAGGCGGGGCTGCAGAGGCGCATGGATGGGCGTGCCAGGCAGCACCCAGCAGCGGGGCGAGCCCGGGGCTGGGAGGCGGCAGGCGGGGAGAGCAGAGGCACGTGGGAGGCCGGGAGCGGGGTGCTCGGGGCACCGCCCCCCGCCCGCCCAGAACCCACAGCTGGGGGGCACGCCCCCACCCACCTTCTCGCGTCACCTTCCATTTTCTGTTTTTGTGACAAGCAGCTAGATCCGGGCTGATCTCCACTATCTGAAGAGTATTCAGGACTATTTGCATCATTTTATCGCTAATGTATAATATATGGCTCTAAAGTGAGCCCAAGCACTGTCTTGTTACTGAGCATAAAAAAGTAAGGGCAATAAAGACACATTAGTCCTCTCAAGCACAGCAGCTCTAATGCAAGCAGGAAAGGTTGCTGCTTTGAGTTGAGAGGCAACCTTTCTGCCTGACTAAGACAATGGAAGAGTAAAGAAAATGTCAAATCAAGAAAAGCTGGATTTAGAGATGAGGCAGCCCAGAATGACGTGGGTGCCATATTTTGTGAAACTATAATGCTGTTGGCAGCAAAGATCCATGTTTCTGATTCATCTAGTGCCGCATGGCAAAGCTTTGTCAGTCTGTGCAAGGTATAAATAATTCAGGGTGAGAGATGGCAATTACAGGGCCCTGCACAACCAAAATGAATATTTTATGAGGACTAAAACTGCTCTGGAATGAATCATACACACGGAGTCGCACACACATGGAGAGTGGGCTCACATACCAGCCCCAAGAAGAGCCCGGCCCGGCCCTACCTCCTTCCAGAGCTCCACCAGGAGCCCGGCGGCCGGGCAGAAGCAAGCGCGGCCTCCGTGCACCAGGCCTGACAACCCAGCCCTCGAGGCTGCAGACGCACGCGCTCCCCGCGCCCAACAAGGGGGTGCAGAGACGGCACCCCACAACCTCGGCCAGCAGATCCTACGAGTTTGGTCTTTAATGACAAGTTGTGAATCAGCACCGTGGCTTTCCTATCGTTTTGACTGTTCGAAGGACTCATAAGTGGGAGCCGGAGACCTTCTTCCGGCGAGGAGGGGATCTGGATTTGGGCACAGGGAAGGACAGTTGTGTTGTCCTCCATGAAAGCGAGGGAGCTGAGGAGGGGGTGCGCGTGAGCCTCCGCGGGCGTCCCACCCGCATGCCTGGCCTGAGATTCCGTTCTCCTCCGGCTCTTCCCCTGTCTTCTGGACCGAACCTTATGTATGGTCTGGGTCGCCGGACTGCAGGGCCCGACCGCGACTTTTCATGCCTTAGGTCCAAATTCACACATAAAAGTTGCTTTCCTCACTTTGAAAAGCGGTCCCCTACTGTTGGGGGTAGGATTATGCCGAAAGAGAATTTTAAAGGCTGAAAGGATGGTTTCATCTGTTACATTTCCTCCAAAAATGCTCCTGGTGAATGGCTAGAACAAATAACAACATTGTTCACGAGGCCGAGGAGGCCAGTCCCACTGGTGAATGGCCATTGTGTTTGTCCAGCTACTGATACCTGGGCCTTTGTGGGGGAAAGAAGGCCGGGGGCCGTGACATCAACACAGCACAAGCGTCCCTCTGTGCAGACACCCCGAGCAGATCCCTGCCACGGTGGGAAAAGAACACCAGATCCCTGAGAGGTGGTTTTCTTTAAATCCAACTCCAATGCATTGTTTATGAAAACAAGGCTATTAGGTATATTAATAATTTGATAAATAGGGATTTGCCCTTAATTATTCATGAAGAACATTTGGCAACAGTAAAATTATATTCGCAGAACAGGTTTATAAACCAGCTAATTATAAATTAAGAATGCAAGAGAAAATTGCTAACCTTGAAATTAAAATATTTTATGATTCTGCAATTACAAAAAAAGGTAGAGAATTATCCAAACTCCAATGTGAGCAGGGGCCCCACAGATGGCACAGCACGGGCCAGGGGAGTGACAGCAGAGCAGGTGGGCCCGGAAAAGTGCCCCCCCCCCCGGAACCACGAGCCACAGTGGCTTCGTGGCCACGGGGCAGCGCCACTCTGCTTGTCCTTCTCAAGTGCAACTTCACAAGGGGACACCCTCACAAAACCAGCATCCGCTCGACAAAGCAGGTGAGCATCCTTACAAAGCCTGTGCCTGCTCTCTGGGAAGGACATGGCACGTCACCTCTGCTGTTGTCAAGCCCTGGCACGTGGGCAGCCTGGCATGTTCCCATCACTGCGCTCAGGGTCCACAAGGAGTCCCCTGAAGGCTCCTCTGCCCCCTCCTCACTTCGCTGCCCTCGTGCTGGAATGGGGGTGCACAGTGAGCTTGGGGTCCTGAGGGACCACACTGTTGCCAGAGGCAGAGGTGCGCAGTGCCACTTGTCCCCACTAGAGGGCCTCTCACCGCGGCATCCATGGGGCGCACAGGGATGCCCTTGTGCAATCAGGACACAGCTCCCCGCCTGCCAACAAACTTGGGACAGACCCTTCCTCCCAGCTGGGTCGTCCCGTCCTCCTCTCTGGTTCCTCTGCCAGCAGACTTCCTTGTCCAGGGGGCTCTGTCCACACCCACCCACCCACGACCTCGACAGCCCCCAAGAGCGAAAGGGCCAGCAACACCCATGCAGGAGTCTCACAAACCCTTTCCTTCCTGGTGTGATTTGCGAGGACACACACAGGTCTGTCATTCACTCTGCAACAACTAGAGATCCTCACCCTTAATTCGGGCAGATGTTAAAAGAATTCAGGAAAGCAACCAGGATGAATTCATTGAAGAATATCCTGTTTAAAAAAAAAAAAAGTAGGCCGTATTCCCTAACTTCTTTTCCCGTGGCTACATCACATGTGCCAAAAATGCAAACTGTAGAGACTCTGTGAGCATGGAGGCCAGCCTCCTGCCACTCTACGTGACTGTGCCATAACTCAGTGACTCCACGTGCTTGTTCTTCACACTGAAGTCCAAGAGAAAATGAGCAAAATCCACTTAAGTGTTTTTTTTTTTTCCTCTTTCTTTTTGGTCATGAAGAGTCTTGACTTCCCTGAGAATAGAGAATCCCATGAATTGCTCATGTAACAGAGAAAACAGTCACAGTGCACACCTTCCTGCCCCAGCCGCCGCCCTAACACTCCGAGACAGGGCTGTGGGTCAGGCGGCCAACCAATCGGCAGGTCTCTGGGAACTCAGATAATGAAAAATTTTTCATGTATAAAATCCTTCATCAAAATGCTAGTGGCGTCACCTTGTAGTGCAGATGCTGCAACTTAAAATTAATATACAACAGAACCTTGAACGAAAGGAACCTCCCTGGCTGTAGGTACAAGCGCCCCTGAGCGGTGGCCTGGAGGGCCACGACCCCGCTGCCATGACCCAGAGAGCCACAGAAACAGGATCCCCAGGAGCCTGCAACGGACTTCAAAATTTGAGGACAAAGATGACATCCCCTAATGCCAAGAGGGGTGACACACCCAAAGGGCAGCCACCAGCCCAATCTCTGGCCCTGGCGTAAAAGCCCCCTTCCACCAATTAGGTTAACTCCATCGGCTGGTAGCTAAAGAAGATTTTTACCATTTGGAATAGACTATTTACCATTTGATAGGATACATTTCTTTCTTTACCTCTGGGATGCGCCACAGATGCTAAGCAACTTCCCCTAACAATATTTAAATTGCTTACAAAGCCTCTCTAAATATTTGCTATGTATTTAGCATGCC
>NW_028274823.1:3277500-3330000 GCF_037043125.1 Eumetopias jubatus | reverse complement strand
GCGGCGTGTGGAGCCATACTGTAATTAGGGAGAAATGCTGTACAGGTTTTCTACTAATTAGCAAATTATGCTGAAAATAGCATCAAGCTAATTAACAGTTATTATGGCATTTTTGAAAGTATGACTTTAATTAGCAAAGTCCTGACGCATGCAATTTCAAACTTGTCCAGAAAAACACAGGACATGATCAAGAAGCTACAAAGATTATTATGAAGAAGTCAAAATGCAGGGTGGGGGGAGGGGCCTCGACGATCCGTCTGAGTTTCCATTTAGATGAAAGAGCGTGCCTACCGTCCAACTCTGCCAAAAAAATCCAGGCCGGCTGCCGGATGTCAGGTGGCCTCGGTGGTCGTAACAGCCACCATGCAGAAACAAGTCCGAGCTCAGCTGGTGCTGGGAAGATTCACTTATTCTACTTGAATGCACATTAAAAGAGCGACTGAATGAAGCCAGGCAACAAGACGGAACCTGACAGCTCCGCTCCCGGCCACGCGGCCGCCCGGCAGCCGGCCGGGCCTGGCCACTGCCCGCCATTCCGGGGGCCTCACGCCCTCCGAGCAGCCAGCAGGGCCGGGCCCCGGGGGGTCGGAGGTGGCCCGGGCCGCAGTCCCGGGCCCGTCCAGGGCGGCACACAGGGGCTGGACTTGGCGGAGCTGCTGAGGAGCTGTGCGTGGCAAGGCTGCCGGAGGCGGTTAACTTAGCTCCGCTGACCTTGCCCGCTCCTTTGTCTTTGTATTTTCCTCCTGCTGCTGTCCTTCTCAAGCATTCTCTTTTGTTGTCTCAGAGAATGAGAAAAATGCCATCTCTTCCTGGAGCCCCCCGTAGCTTGAACTCCTGAGATGTGGTGACACACCCAGCCTGTAGCCACCTTTAGCCCTGCGTGAACTTGGCAGGGGGAGCGTCGACCATTAAATACTGAGCAGAGGCTCAGACAGACAGAAACGCCTGCCCACACCGCTACCCCAGGCCTCCTCTTTATTGCCTGTCCTTCATAGAGAGGGAAAGAGCCTTGTAGCCAAGTTTTGACACGGCCACATATGGCCTCCTCCATCAATCTGACTAATCAAGCATCCAGGAGAGGCACAGCCAACCTAATTGCTAGCCATCGCCCGTCTCACACCATGCAACCTGAAATTGATATAAGTCTGAAAAGGAAGCAGGGGTTGGGGCGGGGGGGGCGCACAAGACAAAGCCGGGCTTCCTTGAGGTGTCATGGGGTGGACTCCGTGTTCATAGTCCAGTCCTGTGGTGACACACTTCCCCGCACACCTGCACCTGCCAAGCCACTGGGAAAGGGCTCGGCTTTCCCTCCACATCCCCTGGGGCAGCCCAGGCTCCACTTCCCTGCTCCAAACAGACGGGGGCTGCAAGCACACAGACAGGTGTGGTGTGGGGGCCAGCTCCTGGGGGCCACCGGTGACCCCAGGACCTTTGTGGCATGAGAGTGGATCTCCATGGTGCAGCCCTCCTGGACAAGGGTGCCACGAGGTCCTGGGGCACACAGCCCCATATCCCACGCCCGCCCTCACCTGCAGACTGGCTGCCCCAGAAATCAAGGGGGTACTGAGCATACCTCACTGGGGGAGGGTGCGGGGGGCGGGATGCAGCAGGGCCTACATGGGAACTTCCTGGAGAACCGTGGAAGGTTTTCCTCTAACGCACACTTTCATTCGAGAGGCAAAGCCCGAAAATATTCTTCAGGGCACCCGTCGTCTGTTTTCTGCCCCATTGTGCCTTCGTGAGAGCCCTGACTGACAGCTGACATTCTCCTATTTATTATCAAGAAGTACAAGTTTTGATGTTATCAGAGTGGAAAAACAGCCCAAATGTCAAAGTCTGAATATTTTCCCCAGTTTCTTTAAATGACATCTTACTTTTCCACGTTCATTGTGATGGGGCCACTCACAGCTACGCAAGCGCATGGGCAGCCAAGGGCAGATATCATTGAACTTTGTTGGGGTTTTGTTCTGGCATCCTCCAAACGCTGCAATTCCTGCCCTTTCCCTGGCGAGGAATTTCAAATAATTCTGTTATAAATGACTAAATCTGGGGCTGCTTAACAGAAGAGAGCCCAAGCTGACCCGTCGCTGTATTAAATTTTCATATGAAAAGAGGACTTTTGCACACGCAGCCAAAAGGGCAGAGCTCAGGGCTCCTGTTGGGCTCCCAGAGACAAGCGCTTTCTAGCTCTGCGCGCATAAAATGGGCTACAGTAGGTGTCAGTAATTAAACGATCATGTTTCAAAGTCTTGACAACAGTACAGAAGCAAGAGAACAAGACGATAATTTCATTAGTCTGAGGAGCTAAGTCATAATTAGGCGCCTTTCACAGAGTAAAAGTCACGGACAAAAGGTACAGATCCTGCCCAGCCGGGTCTGCAGCACAGGAATGAAACCTAATCCGGGGTCCCCGGGTTTACGGGGTTCACCCGTGGGCAGGAGGCTGCCAGCAGAGTCTGGCCTGAAACAATCAGGCTTTCTTTGGGGAGGCTGAGAAAGGAAATGATATAGAAATGACCTGAGAAAGTCAGCAACAATAGGATGGCGGTGGGCTATTGTTATAGGGAAATCTGAATTCCTGCCCTTGTGGGGGGGGAGGCTGGGAGGGAGGTCTGGAAGCTGTCCCCCACAAAGGGATGCCCCCCCCCACTGGGGCTCCAGAGCACCAGAGCTTCCTGGGGGAACCTCCTCCCCCCCCTCCACACCCCACCCCGGCGAGTCATTAAGGACGTTGCAAACTGACTCGGGTAAAGTAGCGTTTATTTAAAACTAAACTGTTGGGATGGGCACTCCATCGAATCATTAATGTGCAGTTTGATGTTTCTGTCAGTTTATTCATCTCTGTCTTTCCTTGCTGAGGTATTTGCATATTTAATTGATCAATATGCTCCCTGTTCCTCTTGCACATCTGCCAAGCTGGTCCCAGGCTCTTCTACTCCTCATTTCTCAAACTGACAGCTCACTGCCTACCGCCCCCTCCCGACCCCCAGGAGCCGTGGCACCTCGGCACCGGCAGCCCGGCCGCCCGGCCACTTCTGCACGTTCGATTCCTTTTCCGTCCTCGGATAACGGATCGCCCCGAGTAAGGAGAAAACGTTTTCAGCGTCGGATCTGTAAAAAGTTCCTCAGACAGATTTTCCACATGGCTACACGTCCGCGTGCACAGAGCAACATGTACTTGCGGTCTCCCCTTCAGCATCTGTCACTGTCGGGCCCCTGCCTCCGCGCAGCCTTGAATTGGAGCCGCTTATCAGCAGTGTGTCAGAAATCTGCACTGCCTTCTCCTCCTTGTTTAATCTTTTATTAAGAGCTACATTGTGAGCGTCTGATAGCGAATGTCCCCCACCTCATCATTCATAAATCGGAGTCCGCATCAATAAGGTGGAGACTCAGCAAGATCGGCCGCCAATGAAAACGTCTTAAATATTCTCAACAATCCACTGGCATTTCTTGATGCCAACAGAGTGCCACAAAGCCCCATGATGTGTGGCGGATGGGCAAGAACATAAGGAAGGTGTTCTCCTCACGCCCCCAGCCTCACAATGGGTTCTGCGGCGCGAGGACGGGGCCCGGGCCATCCCCCCACCTCCACCCACCCCACCCCCCCAGCACAGTCAGGTAATTTCAAGTGGGCTGAAAGAACCACCAACCATTTGCTTAGAAATAAATACAGCCCTCCCGACGTGCAGTGCGCGGAGGCCGCGCTGGCTCACGAGGGAGACCCAGGAGGGCAGGCGCAGGCTCCCCCGTCCTCTAGGCCAGCCGGCCCGCAGCTGGGGGAAGGAGCGAGATGGGGAGTCAGACCTGCCCATCCTGCTGGCGTGCGCATGCACTGGGGCTGCACCTGCTGGACTGAGGGCGGGAGGCATCAGCACCACGCGGAAAAAAATTTAAAGAAAGGATGGGCGATGCGTTCCTACGAGGAATCTGGTCCTCTGCGCACACACTCTTCCCTTCAGTGATTGTCACGTTACTTCTCTCTTCTTTTGATTGATGTTTTATTCTGAGCTGTCATTAGTTAAATTAATTTTCTCTCAAAGACAGTGGAATAAGGTCCACAAAGGCAAACCTTAGGAGACTGTAAAAATAGACCATAATTTGGAGGAAATTCAGATGTGTTCCCTGCTCTTGTCGTCACTGCAGAAAAACACTTTAATTTGATATGAATTCCTCAAGAGAAACTTTAAATTAACTTAGATTTAGCTGTGTTTGAGGGATAGCAATTCAAAGCAACAAAATAAAATACTATTTGCTGACTCCGGTGTTTCTATGTTCATGCTTCTATATGTTCCTTTTTATTTTCTGCTCAGGCTAAATAAATGCCAATATTCACCTTGAAAGAGTCATCATAAAGTAACTCCCTTGGGATATAAAAATATACTTCTCTCATCTTCCATCCAAACAGCATCAGATGAAGTTAAAAGGCCTGGTAAATGTGCTAAAATCTGCTTATGTGAATTATTCTTTTCCAGGATAACTGAGCAGCCATCACCTGAGCTGTCAGGATGCAAACAGAAATGCGGGCTGTTTTATAACCTAAGAGGAGGACACTGATTTGGAGGAGTGGGAGGTGGGGGGGCAGCTGGGGAGAGGCATGGTCGATGGTCAGGATGGGGCTGGGGGACTGGGGGAGACGAAGACGAAAACGCACATACAGATAGCGCAACAGTCAGAACCGGAAAGGTCCTTGAAGACACCCGGTCCAGCCCCCAGGGATGTGAAAGGTTGGCCAGGCTGAGACCCCCACCTGATCACAAAGGGCCTCTAGCGCTTACCGCTTTAGAGAAGTTCTAGAAACTCATATATTTCCTAAACAGACACCCAGATTGGCCGTCCTATGTGTGTGCTTTGCATCTGTGAGCTTGCAGAGGGTGTGTGGTGTGTGGGTTGCTCCAAGTTTCCCTGTTCGTGATTGCTCCTGAAAGTCAGCTTATGCATTTCCTGGACTCACATGATTTGCTCCCATCGTCCACAGGACAGCCACCTCTGAGTGGGGCTGAGGCCATATCTGTGACCACCCCTGGCCAGGGTGACAGAGCCCACTGAGGTCCTGATGCAAACCTGGAGATTTGGGAAAGGAATGGGCGTCACGCACCAACCCAACACCCACGAGGACCAAGTTTAAGGACCAGGTAGCCACCGAAGACTGTGCATCACCCAACACGCACGTGGGCCAAGTTCAAGGGCAAGATCTGTGCCTCATTCTTTCTGCTGGGAAGTCTCTTTGTGGCACAGCCTCCAATAAGAACCATTCTCAAATGTAGGATGCACTTGACATCTAAATAAGTGGGTCCTTCCAGGTCATACAGTCAAGTACATTTGGAGTGTCTCCTCCAAGTGGCTGTGGCCCTCTTGGCTGGGAACCAGCCAGAGGCCGCTAACGCACAGCTGACATTTTCACATGACTTACCGCCAACTCCGGCAATGTCATAATTATGACGCCTAAACTTACCCTGTTTATTTGCAGGCTAGAGGAATGCATGATTGTTTATTTTTATTACAAATATTGATGGTAACTCACAGGCATTTACTTCATTGCCATTGCAAGTGAAATTGCCCATCATAAAATATCTCTAGAATTCTGATCCTGATTAGCTTCCCGAGCTGGTCGGGGGTGCGATCCTACCATTTGTCTTAATTTTATTTTGCTCTCCCTAACTGCACACACCACTTCAGGAATATCTGGAATTTTGTTTTAATTGTACAGCTTTCAACTCGCGCCACATTTCTCTTTGTGTTGAAAGCATCCCGGTGATTTATCCTCATTATTGTGTAAATAGGTTTCGGCAGTTCTCAGTAAATAAAACAAAGACTGACAGGAGGAGAAGAGGGAATTTGCTTCCCTACCAATTAGAGTAGCCTTAGGCAGTACTTTTAAGAGGAGATAAATCCTGCAAATCACTAAAATGATCCTGTCACATGCACCAAATATTAAAATCGCACAGCGGCGCCCTCGGTACAGTTTGCTCTGGTTTAATGAGTTGGGGTGGGCACAGTTGGGGACCCTTGACTGACAGCAGAGCTCACGCCCAAATGCAGCTCCCCAACCAGCGTGGCCAGATGGAAGATCACAATCCAGTGGAAGAGGCAGCTTTTTAGCTAACAAATATTCTCAAATTGTCTTTTCGCCTCCTACCTGTGAAATCCTTCCCCCCGCCCCGTGATCAATGCAAACCCCACGTCACATTAGCCGAAGCTATGCCTTCAGTGCCCAACATGGTATTCACCCACAAAATCTAGAGTCAGCGCCCATTAAGGGAGCAACCTGTTAACTTCTCTGTGGAAGTTTGGGGGACATTCAGTTCCCTTCGTCAGTTATCACACCCGGGCCCTACAACGGTGAACTGGTGAGTGGTCCCCAGCAACGAGTTCGTGGGGGGGACATCAGGAACTTCCAGAGAATTTTTTTTTTTTTTTTTTACTATGGTTTATACCTTGTGTACTTTCTCCAGCTTCACAGTTAAGTGGTCACCCCGACCCCAAGGGTGCCGGCTCGCGGGAACCACCAGTGCTTTAAATAAGACTCACGAGGTCGTGGTTACCAAGGCCAGTGGGACTTGGGGAGCTGGGCACGCAGCCTTCCATCATGTGGCTGTGCGGACTACTGAGCCATGGTGCCCCTCTATGGGGGAGCCACATCTGCGAGGGACCGTTTATCATGATGTTGCAAGGGCCAACAAGACGTTCATCATGGAACCCAGAGCTGCAGAAAGCCCGACGCAGAGACCTGCTGTTTCGTATTTTTCAATAACTGTCTTTACTCTGTCTGCCACGGTCAAGTCTTACCTGGTGACACTTACACTTAGTGTATTGAGCAATGACTGTTCGCTTGTTACGGTGTTTTTGTGGGAGTCTTTATGAGAGTGTAACTAACTGTATGACAAGAACTCCCGTAACCAGGGACCCTGGGTCAGGAGCACATTAAAACAAAACAAGGCACACAGGACTTGTGCACAGCGAGAAGCAGGGCTAGAAGAGACACCAGGGCAGGGGGAGGCGGGGAGGGCCGGAGTCCTCCCTCCTCACCAGCTGCCCCTGCCCTGCACGCGGGCCGAACCAACCCCTGAAGTGCGGGCCACATCAAAGAGAGTAGGGCTCACACGGGACTCGGGAGAATTTAAGAGTCCAGGTGATTCTCCAGGAACTCATCACCGTTGTCTTCTAGGGCATGGGCCGAAAAACGTGTCCCGAGTCACAGAAAGAAGTACAACGACAGAAAAGATGCCGTCCCGGGGCTGCGACATCAGGGAGACCTGGCCCCATTCCCTCGACAGCTCAGATCTCAGCCTCCACCCGAGGGTCCGGCCCACCAGCATGTTCGCAGGTTGAAAATGATCACATACTGGCAATCATAAGTGGTCCCACTTAGCATTTTAGGCAAAGGCAATACCAAAACCATAAGGTCAGTTTCCAATGTCATTATTTTTGTACGCAATAGGTGTTTGGAAGGCCCGAGGTGCCTGGGCCCCTGCACAGAGCCTCCCTTGGGAGGGGTGATCAGACTGTTAGTATCTGGTCGCTGTGGTTATTCTACTCCATACTTTTCACTCACATATCCATCTACCATTTCCATAAAAGTGTGCTCTGGATCAACGTCTGTGAAAAAGGAGATTACAAAGACAGCATCCTGTCCTCACACAGTTCAGGCTCAATCCCGTTAACAAGGTCAATTTGTCAAGTGTTGAACCTACTCTATGAAGAGTGCATTCTAGAGATTCTGGTGCCTTGTTTTAAAAGGGTTTATTGGGCTGCTTCCCAATGGCTCCTTGGATGGATGAACACCCACAAAGTCAGGTAGGGGAAGGGCACTTAGAGGATGTGATGTCTGGTGACCATCGAGTCCGTGTGCTTGCGGGGGCTCCAAGAGGTACCCTCCGCCACCATGGGGAAACCACGGGGAGCAGGAAGACCCAAGGGACGGAGTTCAGTGGAATCTCAGTGGCTGTGGAGGACACCCTAGGAACCACAGCACTGTGTTGCTGGGAGGGGACTCTCAGCTCAAGTTCAATCCCAAAGTGAGAAACAGAGGCAGAAGCAGTGAGGCGACCAGCCAGCTAGGCCCCTGCCTCATTCCCTCTGCTCTCTCTGCCCCCCCCCCCCCGCCAAATCCTGCACACAGTTCCAAAGCGTACGCCAGCAAAGTCGCTGCTACTGTTGGAAGAGGGTCCCCATGCCTCAGGGCCAGGACACGAGGTCTCTCTTAGTTACCGAGGGTGACAGTCCGTGGAACAGATTCAGGCAGTCAACTGTTCCCCACCTTGAACTCACGCCCTTCCCAGCTCCCCTCTGACGGTGTGCCAGTCCCTACCTTCACAGTCCAGGTGCCCAGAGCCCCGGTGCCCCTGCACCGCCCCAGCCCACCCAGACACCTCTCCCAGTGCTCGCCCTCCCGTATTCATCGTGCACGGCCTGCAAACACACCCAGGCTTAGGAGGGTTGTAGATTCGGAGATGGGTGGATGTGGGCAGATGGGGATCTAGCTGTCCACATATAGACACAAATAGATGTACTTTATATTTTGTCTCTCTGTAGCTCTATGACGTATCTAAGATACTTACTTCTACCTCCACCCATCTCTATGTAGATGTAAAGACAGATCTCTCTCTACACCCATCTAGCCATCATTTAGAGCAGGGGCAGCATTTTACCACCTTGCCTCAAACTAACAGATCTTCAATAAATATTTCCCACATGAATAAATGAATGTGTAATTAGCTGTTCCTAAAGCCACAGAAGTAACTCCTTCCATAGCTCCCTGTATGGTCACATTTTCCCTGAGTAGGGAACAGCCTACTCGGGAAACAGAAACAATGAAATATTTCTGAAGAAAAACCAGACTCATCCGTATGATGAGGATCCCACCACCAGATGAGTGAGACCAGAAGAGCAAGCCTGGGCCCCGCAGGGGTGAAGTCACGCGCCGCAGGACAGTGCCCTCCGGGACGATGCCTGACACTCCAGGGGCCCCACCGTCCGTTCTTCCTGCCCTTGTAACTTCAGCTGATTTGGGGCTAGAGATTGGAGAGAGGCCTGTAGCTCTGTCGTGGCCTTGGTGACACCCAGAAGGCCATTGTGGGGCCCTGGAGCGTGCCATCCGGTGTGGAAGTCATGGCCACACACAGTAATGGACCATGAGATATGGGGCTGTCCTAGGGGACACATATGTGTCCAATGCACACCGAGTTTCCAAATTCAGCAACAAGGAGGACATTTAAAATAGGTCAATAATTTCTTATATTGATGACATAATGAAACAAGAGTCTTTTGGAGCTACTGAGTTAAATTAAAAAATATAAAAATGACTTCACTTCCTTCTTTCTACTTTGTTAACGTGGCCACCAGAGAATTTAAAATGGCATCTGTGGCCTGCTCCCTGTCTGCAGGCCAGCCCCGGTCCAGAGTGGGCTGCTTTCCTCCAGGGAGCAACTCCCGACCTGGTCTCACACTCCCACGAGGAAGCAGGGCAGGGGAGGGGGTTCCTTGAGGACCGCTCAGGCCCTCACCCCCCATTCCCTGGAGGATGGGGCCCCCACCCACACTGCCGCCCCGGGAGACCCCGCAGACCAGGGAGAACCGGGCACTGGCCTGAGACCCCAGCAGGCCCCCAAACCCACAGAACTGGACTCACCTACACCCCGCGTGGCAAATCGCCTTCAGACGCTGCAGGAACCCTGCCAGCCACCCCCGTGGGTTGGGCCCCCGAGGTGATATTTGTTTCATTAATGCAATGCTCAGACACTCAAACACTGCTTCACATTCTAGAGTGATTCCAAAAGTGATTTCCACAATATGATTTACATACTAGCCGAGTATAAATTTAGAATAATTTGGACTGAATGGTCCTTGCTAAAATAGATGGCCCCAAGAAAAGAATGGCAAATAAAAGCAGCTTTACTCAGAATCTAAGCAATTTGCTGGTGAACACATACAGCATTTCCCCAGATTATAATTTACACTGTATTAACTGTCAAGAGCGCTTTTGAGAAATATAGATAACAATTCAGATGCAATCGATAGGGAGTGACAGTTGATTTTAAAGCTTAATGCAAGACAAGAAAGAAATGACTGGGCATCAGCTCTGGAAGAATAAATTTGTTTTGTATTTGATTTTTGTGTTAAATTTATTACTGCCAAGAAGAGCTCTCTTTCAATGATATTAAGAACAAGATTGAGAAATTGCAACATGCCCATCTCCCCCGGTTTTCGGAGCATTTCCAGTGTACACGGTGCCCCTGCTCGGTACTGGGTGCAGATCCCGCTCGGGCCCCTCGGTTCCTGCAGGTCTGCGCCCCTGTGCCTTGTGCCGCCTCCCCCGGGGGCAGCCCTCCCTGGGGTGCAGGTGCACCTGCTCCCTGCCTAGGAGGGACAGGAAAACCCCCCGGGAGCCCCGAAGCAGCCTCCACCAAGGGCTCCTTCCTCGAAATGGCTCACACGCCCCCTTTCCTGTGAGCAGAGTCCAGTGAAAACAAAAATCTGAAAAAACGTCAGGCCGGGTGATTGAGAAGGGTTGGTATATCCTCATCATAGTCAATAGAAGCTTTTTTTCAATTCTGTCAAAATGTCCAGTGTATATAATCTTAGGGTTTGATGTTCCTTCTGTGCAATACCACCAGAAACTTCCTTGACAAATACCAGGGAAAAAAAATTTCCCTTTGGCCCAACTCTATTATACACGGTATTCTCTCCCCCCAGCCGGGGTCGCTTCTGCACAGCCCCTGCACTCGGGAACCCACCGGCGCGGCCAGAAATGAAATGATGGAAGTTGCCACAGTTCAAACTTATCCATACTTCTCACTTATGACATGATTGATTTTCCTTCAGAGTGCTCAAATACGGGATTGTCTTCCTTCTTTTCTCACTGTGGAAACGGCTAATGTATACAGCCGTGGCCTGCCAGAGAGGGGGAAGCTGTTGACACATTGAAGAACAACTGAAATGAATACGGATGAAATTTGAAAGTGCAATTTTCCATCTGTCAATCACCTTTCAAAGGGACCCGTGATCCACCAATCGGGAGACCCTTGGCAAGGGCGTCCCCATTCGCGGCTCACCACGCCACAGGGCCTTTGGCCTCATTAATCAAGATATTAGCTGCTGATCAAAGTTTTGCACAGGTACGTGGCACTGACTCACACTGCTCTGAGCACACTTCATCACGCTGCTCCCCGTGTTATTGATAATTTATATTTTGAATTAAAACGAATGGTGTCCTCCTCAACAGAATTTGATTAGGTGACGACAAAATCTATTTCGCTCACGCTGGTGATGGTACGCGGCAGGTCCCCTCCCTGCGCTGCCTCCAAAAAAAATGTGAGGTGCTCCCGAATTAATAATGGATGGTCACCCCAACCATTCCTGGCCGCAGCGCCAAGATGCCTTGCAATATAGCCAATTAAGGTTTATTTAATTATTAAGGTTGAATAAATAACAGCGAAACATGTTAAAAATCTTTCAGTTTCAGTCAATCATAATAAAAAATTAATGAGACTGGATAGAAAACCATAAAAACTGATAGACTGCGATCGTGAATTATAAATTGGTATTGATTTTTTCCTTTGCAATAACACTCCCAGGTAATCGTATGTTGTCACATGTAAAGTGCACTTTCCTGGTTGAGACTAATATTAACTATCAAATATAGATGAGACGGAGACATTTATGACACTTCAGATTTCACAAACAAAAAGCAAAAAATACAATCTGTGGAGTAATAGCGGTTCCGAGCAGGGAATCCTAGGGTGTTTATGGGAGCCGGCCGGGACCCCACTGAGCCGTGAATTCATAAGACACAGTTACCTTATTCTTCTCCTGCCATTTCTCCTCTGATATGTTACCTTGTTAGTATCACTAAGAAAAGCATAAATATTTTTTATTATTTGTGAGGCTCATCCTGTCTTGCTTAATAGACAGGCCACATGGAGTTAAAGCCATATTATATGACCTGGTGCAGAAGTGATCATTCAAAAACCCAAAGCACATATTTTATACCGCCTGGCTTTATTAATTCTAAGCCCCCAAGAAATAGTGGGAGGATTTTCCAGCTTTCTGTTTATTGAAGTAACATGGAAACAAATAAGACATTTCCCTAGGCTAGCTCAGATAAAGTGGACAATTACTATTGGCATTCCACATGTAAATATTTAACACTTCACAGCTAGTTTGCACCTAAATACCCATTAGATGTTGCTACAAGCCTGGACACCATTTCCCAGCAGAGCTACATGGGCCGTCCTGGGCAATGGTTATTGGATTAGGGCGAACACAAATCTCGTTCTAAATAGCGCTGGGAGGGACTCAGCCTGGACAAGAGGGGACATACCTGAATGGGCGGCTTCCGTGAGTGACACAAACCAACTCCTCCAAGAAAACTCAGACAAAAGCCAGTATTGGCAAGGCCTCAGCCGCTGGCCGGGCTAATTGATAACCCATTGCTGCAGTTCGTTAGTGGTGTTGATCAGATTTCCCTCGTTTGGGGAAAGAACAGAGAGGAGATATTGTGGACACGGGCCAGCTATGAGGACATGTGGGTGGCTGGCTGAGCTCTTCCGTCCCCCCCTCCCGCCCACGCTGCCCGGTCTGGGACAAACACTGAGCAGTACGGTGCCGCCATCCCTTTTGGGACAAAGTACTCCAGTGCGCGATCAATACACAGGACGCACAAGTCAAGCGCGAGCCAACTCTAAAGGCAAAGGACTGCCTCTTTAAGTAACTTCTTCTCTTTCTTAAAGATATACCTAAAGTATATTTCTTATGGAATGGGAGTTTGAAATGTGGACATGACAGGCCCACTCTGATTTTCAGCCCTGCCTGCCAAGGTTTTCTAGCTGAATTAAAGTGTTCTGCCCCTTTGCTGGCACTTGGGACTTGGAAAAAGATGGGCCGGGATTACTCGACCTAAAGGGCAGCTCTTTAGTCCATTCACCCTCCCAGGATTGGAAAGAGCCATTGCCTGTAACGCTGTGTACCTCCACACAGATGCCCTGACGGACACGGCTGGACGTCTGGGGACCAGCTCGCTGCTCTGGTCTGTCCTGCAAGTAAGACGTCCCCAGGCCCAGGGGAGATCCCGAGCCTCTCACCTTGTAGACCAGCGGCTCACTCCCAGCACCCTCAATCTGCAAAGACCCCACTGGCCACCTGACGTGCTCACCCCCTCCCAGGGAAACTCCAGCTGGCCCCGCCGGCCCAAGAGTGGCCACCGCCCCACCATGTCCCCCTTGTGCTCTCAGAAAAGGAGGTGACCTTCCCCAGAAAGAGAAGCCACTGGGTGGGGCACACAGATGGTCCCCCTGGTTCTGAGTTAGAGGCCACGGCCTCTCACTCCCCTGACCCGGACAGCGGAAAAGCCTTCACCACCAGCCCAGGAGCAGCTCTGATAGACTCTGGAATCCAGCGCCCCAAGCTGGACCCCCGCCCACACCCCAGCCCAGCCTGCGTGCCCCCTGCGCCGGCCGCGGATCCTCCACGGACATCAGTGGCTGCCAGGGACCCAGGTGTCCAATGGCAGCCCCAAGACTTTGCAGGGGTCCCATGCAACAGCGGCACCCACCCCAGGGCTCTCAGCCTCTGAGAACCCAGCTCCCAATCTTCCCTCGCCACACTGACCTCCACGCTCTGGAAACAATTACTCCTGGAAGGCCTGTCAATATCATTATTTTTACAAGAAATCAATACGCCTCACAAAGTTAATGGGGGATTCAGGCAGGGAGCGTTTACCTCCTCACTGTCAGGGCTCAGCTCCACTCGGCACCGATGACAGATCTGCCCACACCCAGCGGACTGTAAGCGAGCGTGGAGGGGAGGCTGGCCGCCGCGGGTAGGCGTGGAGGCCGCGGGCAGGCATGGAGGCCTCTGGCCCGCCCCGCTAACGGGCCCAGCCGGGGCCGTGGAGCAGAGACCCCAGAGCCCTGCTTGTGGGTACAAACAGAGCTAGCCCAGGAAGGCCTGGGTGCCCTTGTAAAGGGATTACTTGACAAGTTTCCTTAAGCACCGACTGTGTAAACACCCAAGTCCCCTAGGCCCAGACAGGGCCTGGAAGAATTAACAGCATCCATTACTCCTAGCCAAGGAGACTGCCTCCCCCCGCCCAGCCACCCCCATCATGTACTTTACAGGGGAAAAAATTAAGTAAAATAAAGTGACACACACATATACACATACATACTATGCACACATACACTCATATATTTATAATCCAAATCAGAAATAACTACATTTACAATCCTAGAATCCAAACTGGAAGGGTCGAGGGAGCCCTCCCCTACCACCAATTTGGCAGATACACATCAAATCTCAACGAAAATACTTAATACCTCAACTCAAGAACCTATTTCTCACTTCAAAGCCAGTGCGTTCACCAACTGTCTCCCCAGCTCCCCCATGTCTCCTGCCTCCCCTACACCTCCCCACAGCCTGCAGTTACATGATTAAAGTGGCAAAGAGGGGCGCCTGGGTGGCTCAGTCGTTAAGTGTCTGCCGTTGGCTCAGGTCAAGAGGGTCCTGGGATCACGCCCCATGTCTGGCTCCTTGCTCAGTGGGGAGCCTGCTTCTCCCCCTGCTTGTGCTCCCTCTCGGACAAATAAGTGAATAAAATCTTTAAAAAATAAATAATAAAATTTTTTTAAAAAAGAGGGGCAAGCTGGGTGGCTCAGTCAGTTGGGCATCCGACTCTTAATTTCGGCTCAGGTCAAGATCTCAGGGATGTGAGATGGAGCCCTGAGTCAGGCTCCATGCAGAGTCTACCTACGATTCTCTCTCCCTCTCCCTCTGCCCCTCCCCCCTGCTCACACTCATGAACCTGCAGACACATACACTCTCTCCCCCTCCCCAAAATAAATAAATAAACTCTTTTAAAACAATAAAATAAAGTGACTAAGACAGCCCAGGTATGGGACTTCATGCTCTAGTCCACACTGAGACACGGCCCGAAGAGAATTCTAGACCCGGGTCTCCCCGCTCAGCTGCAAGCCTGTCCAGAGACCCAGCCACCCTGTGATCACATGGTCGGAGTGGGGGTCAGAACTGCCTTCTTACTGTTGCAACTCAGCACAGCCAAGCCTGTCAGGCACGGGGGCAGCTAGGTCAAGGCTGCTGACAGACAGAAGATTCGCCACATGGAACACGGCTCAGAGACTCGGGACCCAGCACCAGACCCCGAAGCACCATCACAGGCCACTCCCAACTCCCCGACCCCTGCCTCCTGGGACACTCCCCAGCTGCGGCCCAGGAAAGTGGGATCCCCCACCACAAATGTGGCAATGACCACAGCCACATGGCACTTGGGCCTCCAGCCCCAGAGGCCCCAGGACTGCAATTCTGGGTGAGGTGAGAGGGACACACCTACGGCCCTTCCTGGGACCGGCGAAGGAGAACCAAACAATCCTCCGCTATGGCAGGGTTGGCTCAGAGGACTGTCCTCAGTTCACCCGACGGGCCCTTCCTCCCTAGACCCTGGATGTTCCTCCTGCTCCCGGTGGCCCCATCAGCCTTCCCCTGCTCCATCAACACCCTGCTTCTGAACCTCCGTGCCCACCCAGGAGCCCGAGCCTGGGGGAATATCGGCCAGGCCTCCAGGAAAAGGCAAGCCCCTCCACCAGCCGCTCCCCCCGCCACGGTGCAGGGCACAGAGTGGGGGGGGGGAGGCAGGGCGGGATATGGCGGGGTTCACCCAAGAGCAGGGGCAGACAGACAGCAACTCTGTTGTTCAGAACCAAGACGGCCAAAATCCCGCTAGGAAAGATGGAGGGAGTTGGCTTCCAGGGTGGATTTGGGGCAACAGTGACCCCTGGCTCTACAGCAAAATGCACGGGTGAGAAACCCAGGCCCAGACGGACCCACGGGCATCTGATACACACTCGGAGGACAGCCCTGGCCGTCTCGAGGGAGCTTCGCAAACAAAGAAAGTGCAGTAGGCGCGGAGTTCCAATCGGCCTCCCGGACTCCTGCTCACGTGATCTCTGCACACACGGACGGCGCTCGTGTAAGCTCACCACGCCTGGGTGCGCGGGCCTGCCCATGAAGCAACGTGGCTAAGTGAAGGGGTGCCCCCACAGGTCTGCAGGAGGAACGGGCCCACTGCTCAGAAAGCCCACCACAAAGTACAAATGGGGGGTGGTGGGTCTCGCACCAAGAATTCTAACTATGCCGGCCTCTTCCTGCGGATGGAATTCACCCTCTACGCAGTGGCACACACAAGGCCCAACTCTGGGAAGGGGCTCGGGAGCCCTAAGAGCGTCTCGGAAGCTCCTCTCCCTGCTATCAACATTTTGGAATTTACCCTGGCCCCTTCTGCATCATTCCCCGGCTCTTCACAGCTTCTGAGGGCCTTAATGCAAACCATATGCAGAGCCGCCTGCTCGCCAAGCCCCAGCCGTGGCTCTGTGATTGGCTCCTGCAGGATGGGAACGAGAGGTCTCCGAGGGGAAAAACAACAAACAGATCTCTTGTCTACAAAGCAGAACTCAAAACATTTTTCATGCATTCTGGGCTTCTCGAGAAGCAGCAGGCTGTTTAAAAAAAAATACCTGGCCCAAATTGAGCATTTGCCTGACATGATGGAAAAGTGAGTGCTATTTTCTGTTATATTGCCCCTATTCTACATCGACAAGAATATATTTTTTCCCTGTTCCCAACTGATTTCACAGCAGTGAACTCCGTTTATGAATTATCTGACACATTTCTTGCAATTGTTCTGACAACAGTGCTCAGTGGAAATTTCAAGGCCCCTCTCTTCTGACAAGTAGAAATATCAATATTTGAATAAATTGTGGATTTTAAACTTCTCACTCTGATGCGCCAGTGAGGAAGACTGAATTCTTCTCTTACTGGGTCTAATCCCCCTGAGCCTCGGGAAGAAATCTGTATGCAGCGTTTCATTACAAGAAAGCAGTACTGAGTGACATTTGAAACACACATCTAAGTCGACCTGATGAAGTTTACTTCCTTCCAACGACAAATAGCAGCTTTGTATTATCCCCCCTTCTTTGGGAGGAACAGCACAAGCATGGTGTCGGAGCAAAAAGCCGAAATGTTGATTCACAAATTGACAGGCCAATCTTTAAACAAATGTGTTTCTTGGGGGGCGGGGGGGGAGAGAACGCATCTTTGTTCAAGCTAAGCATTCTTCTTGTGCCTGACAGAAACATTCTGGCCTTATTAGAAGGCACTTGTTAGGTCCGTCACAGACACTCTGGCCCCACATTTTAACAAGCGTGCAAGGAAAACAGCATAAAGATAACAAAACCTTGTCATTACCATCCCAGGGTGTCTCCGGGTGCCCTTTCACACGCGCACGTGTTTTTCCCTGGCGGCTCACGCGCACCCACACGCCCTGCACCGGGCAGGGCCCACCCCCAGCTCCAGAGGCCCCTCAGTGAGGGACTCTCCATGCTGACGGGGCTGGCGGGCCGGAGGGCGCGGGCAGCTCTGGCAGCATCCCCTTCGCTTCCTGGGTGGATACACACGCAGAGTTTATTGTTGCAGCCATAGGTGGCCCTGAGCTATATGATGAACGGGCTGTATTTTCCAGGGAGTGACCACAGCAGAGCCGCCGCCGCCGCCGAGGGGGTCCTCGCCGTCCGGATACTGCAACCGCAACTCCCCCAGAGCCACGGCCCCCTGAAATGGGTCTCTCCTAAAAATAAACAAGATACGAGAGCCCGAGGAGGAACCTGGGTTCCCTGGGGAACCCCCCTGGGGATGTCCAGAAGGCTGGGTCACCACCTGTGAGGGGAGCTGTGAGGCCAGCTGGGAGTGGGACGGCCTCGGTTTCTTCATCTGCACAAGGGGATGGCAGTGCCCACCCTTCGGGTCCGTCCACACACAGCCAGCACTCACCCACGGCTGGCTGCCATTTTCACATCTAAATCCCGGATTTTCTTTCCCAGAAAGCTTAAGCCAGAGCATTTCCAGCCAAACCCTTTACTCATTCATCTCATTTCTGTCCTTCGTGGAAATTCAGCCAGAGAACTCTGGATTCATCCTCACGCTTTCCCACCTTATGGATTACAAAACCAGGCCTGGCCACTCAGGAGCTCACATCTCATCCCACCAAAACCACGTACGCCATTGGGCCGTCTCAGGGTCCCAGGGCAAAACTCTGTTCCAGGGGAGGGGAGGCTGCTCGCGGGGTCCGTAGCCAGCAGGGACCCAGTGAGCCGAGGCCCGCCGCACCCACACCCCGGCGCCTGCACCCCACTTTGCCAAATGCCAAGGCAGACAGTCACGCACGGTCTGTGACCACCCCTGGCGGAGGGATGGCGCTGAATGTGGATGTGCCTTGAGGCCTCTGGGAGGGGGATGGCCTGGGCCACTTCCTGCCAGCCGGGCACGGGTGAAGGCCGGGGGGGGGAGGACCTCGGCTCTACACCTCACCGGTAAGCAGACGGTCTCCTGTGCCGAGTGCTTTCAACTCCAGATGTTAATGCAGCCACAGAGCGAAAACAGATAGGCAGGGGAAAATATCGGGGAGAGTAACTGAAAAAGGGGAAAATGCCATTGCAGGACACAGCGGGTGCCCTTATCGCAACGTGCCCACTGGTGCAGGCATCTCTTGTGGATGCTTTCTCATGGGCCTGAGGGAAGGGCTGGGTTGATCCCAGCAGGGTGTCTGTCTGTCCTCACCAAGGAGGTCAAGTGAAGGCCTCATGGAAATGGAGACCCTCTCCCTAGGTCCCCAAGGGCAGGGGCAGCCCAGCAGGCAGGACCCCTGGGCACCTGTCCATCTAAAGGGCAGCGGAGGGTACTCACACCAGCTTTTGCTGTGCTGGACGCCTCACTGTGAGATCCCAGAGTGGAGGGGGGGCCTGGACGGAGACCACCAATGGACCCCTGCTTCCACCAGGTATCCAGCACCCCCCCCCCAGCCAAGCAGGGCATCCCATGAGGGGGGCAGGGTCAAGCGGGGAGGAAAAGTGAACAAAAAAGTCCTTGAGAGTCACTGGAGCATCATATCAGGTCTGGGGAAGGCAGGGGCTGGAGAACAAGGAGGCACGGTGGGTACAGGGAGCCCAGGGTCTGGGGCAGGGCCTCTACCTCTGCACCTGTGAGTGGCAGCATCACCTGCAGGGCGGTTAGAGCGCCTGGTAAACAGGCCCAGTCCACAGCTGGTAAGCGGCAGGTCCCTATCCATGTTTGCTGCTCTTCAGCTGCCTGAAGAGGGCAGGGGTACCTACTCCTCTGGGTCAGTTCTAGCCTCATCCACAGAACTAGGGCAGAGGGAGGGAGACAGAGACAGAACAGGAGATGTTCATTTATCTAGTCAACAAATATTCATCTGATGCCTGCCCTGGGGTTCCAGGAGCTCCACCAGAGGCTGTGGAACAGGAGGCCTCATTTAAGTAGAAGGGCTCAAGCCCCAGTGCCCAGTCTGGGAGCAGGGACCACAAAATGATGGCCAGAGACTCATCTTCTTGGCATCCGGGACAGGAAAGCAGGGACAGTGGGTGCACATGTGTGCGCACACGCAGCTAGAGAGCCAAGAGGAGCCGGGAGTCAGTCCAGGAGCCTGTTGGTACAAGGTGTGGCGCTGCCCCGAGGCTGTTCTCATGAGCAGGAGCCCAGACACCCACGCCGGGAGAACACCGGCAGCCAAGAGAGCAGAAAAGCTGTGCCCACAGATGGCCAAGCATTTGGAGGAAAGCACAATATTTTATCTAAATATCCAAAAGCAAATACATTATCACACAACACCAAACACACATCCACCTGAAAATGCCCAATGACAACTCATGTTTTCCTGCTTTTTCTAGAAATTTGGGTTGTGTTAAGTTCTCAGATGAATACAGATGAGCGAGGGGCCAGCAGAAGGGGCGGCCTCCACCCTCTGAGAGTTGGGTTCCTTCTCAAGCAAGCAGAGGGACAGGGTTGCTGAGGACGTGGGGGTGCCTTCCCGATGCCCATACAAGGATTTTCTAATTAAGGAATCAGGGTTTTTCCTGCAGAAGGAGTAAAAAACATTATCCTTTTTCAGACAGTGGTGAGGTCCAGGGAAGAAGCGGGTGAAGGAGCAAGTCTGAGAAATGCCATGGAGTGGGCACGGGGTCCGAGGCAAGGCCAGCCCCCATGCCCCCTCCTGTGAGAGGTGGACGGTGGGTTCAGAAAAGCACCGTCCGGAGTGACAAGACCCTGGTCCCCGTTCCACTGCACTTCATAGCTCTGTGGCCCTTTCCCTCCATAAGCCTCAGGCTCCATTATCTTTAAAATGGGAATAACCTCTCCCGTCTGTTGTCTCCTGGGATTCAGTAAGAGTTAAGTAAGATACCGTGCAGGAACTGCCTTACGGTTCAGTTTAGTGTGGTTTAAGAACATGATCTTGCAGCGCTCTGCAAGGACACAAAGAACCCCCAGTGCAGGTCACCTTGTGCTGTCTGGGCAAGGAGACATGCAGTCCAGTGCAGGTGGGGAGACCCCGCAAAGAAGGACTCAGTGCTGGCGGTGGTGGCCCGGGTCTGCCACAGCCCAGCAGCCTGCCAGAACACAGTGAGGGCACAGGGAGGCTGACATGGATCGTGACACCCTGAATCTTGGGCAGAGCTCAGGGCCTGGCCACTGGGTCCCTGATAATAAACAACTGCCCAACCTGGGGGTATCCCCTGAGCTCACAGGGCTCTTGCTTGTTCCAGGGCCCAAAGGCCACGTTGGGGACAGAAGTCAACCAGACCCAAGCGAGCCCTTCGCAGAGGCAGTATGAGCAGGACCAAGACAGTTGCCAAAAGGGAGAACTTTCTGCCTCAGAAGTAGCCCCTCCAGTAGGGGCTCTGAGGGGCCTGAGGGAGGGCTTGGTGAGCCCACGGCCACATCCAGGCCCTGGCTTCCCAAACATCAGATAAAACATCTAGAAGTTCCAGGGGAAAGAGACCCATTCACAGGAAGTACCACGGATTTGTGAAGACCAAACCCAGAACAGAAGCTTGGCTGCTTTGTGGCTCATATCCTCAACAGGGCGTGCACCGTGTGTATGTCTCACACAGGTCCTTACGTTGTAAAAATGAATGGTTTTCACGTCAAGGAAACCCAGCAAGGGAAGAAAACAACTAAACAACTAAGTTTACAGAACAAAAAACAAAAACAGGCTGAGATTACCTGAATTACACAAGAGGTTTTAATAAGGGACTTGTTTCAGCGAGGCCGAAGCATCAGGCCGCCCCCCCGTGAGGCTACCTCGGTGTAGGGGACAGTATGAGGCGCTCCTTCGCGGGGCAGGACCAGCAAAGTAAATCCCAAATCCCAGGGCAGCAACGACCCAGCCTGAATGGAGGGCCTCCTACCAGAGGGTGCTGCGCTACCCACTGTTTTCTCGTCATCACCCCCCACCCGTCCTGAGTGGAGGCCTCTGTCTGTTCTGCTTCGCAGATGCAGAAACTCAGAGGGGGTTAAGTTGCGTGTCCGTCCCACGGTCAGGGAGGGCCCGTGCAGCCCTCATGGCACCCTCCTACCCAGGGTCCCTGGGGCCGAGGACACCCAACCTAGCACTTTAGAGACTGCTCTGCATGGATTCTTTGGGCATTCACATCTTAGCTGTAAGGCCCTCAAAAGATCAGCGGGGTCTCGGGATAAGTCCCGGCCCCACACACCTTTATCCAGGAAGAAACGGGTTTGGGAGAGAAGTCTAGTTTTCACAAAGGCTCGTGTCTAATCTAACTTGGGGGGAAATGCAAGAAAACACATTAGACCTAGAGGAAGATCAGAAGTCAAAGTGGACCACCAGATGAAGGGGAGGGGCTTGGGGAAATGCTGGGTCTGCCACAGCCCAGCAGCCTGCCAGAACACAGTGAGGGCACAGGGAGGCTGACATGGATGATGACACCCTGAATCTTGGACAGAGCTCAGGGCCCGGCCACTGGGTCCCCAATAATAAACAACTGCCCAACCTGGGGGTATCCCCTGAGCTCACAGGGAATACCCCTTCTTTCCCCTTCTCCCAGTGCAGCCTGTCTGGCCCTCCCCCTGGCAGGGCACCAGAGGAAACCCTGTGGGTCCATGTGGTTGTTCAGTGATGATCAGGGTCCCCCCGGGATGGAGACGTTGAGTGGGGCCCAGACGTGTGAGATTCCCATGCCCGTCCCTGGCCGGGAGCAGGGAATGCTGCCACAGTGACCCCACTGGGCAGGCGGGTGGAACAGAGGCTCCTGGTCAACACACATGGAGGCCTGCTCCTCCCTCTGGCTCGCAGAGCCTCTAGCATCTTCCTTTTCAATCCCTGTAACCCCAGCGAACACCGTGCCGTTGGGAAGGGCTGGGGCCCAGCGCTGGCAGAGGCTGTAGATGACCCCCCCTCCACAGCCCGATCCACGAGCAGCGTGCGCCAGGCTCTCACGTGCAGCTCTGTCCTGGGCACGGGGTTGGGGTGGGGGGACCCAGCCACGACCCACAAGCCGAGGGACAGGGAGGCGGACGGACATGCCACAGGCGAGTCCTGGAGCAAACAGGAGTTTCCGATCGGCATCGGTGATCGAACCGTGGCAGGCATCAGCTTCTTCGTGACTGGGGAAGATGGGGAGGCAGTGACATCTGAACTGAGCTTCAGAGGTCAGGTTCTGGAGTCAGCGAGCACAGGAGAAGGTGTCTGGGGCACAGCAAACAGCACAGGCTAGCCTGGGAGGGCATCTGGGACCAGCGGGCAGTGTGGTGGGGGGACAGCCACAGGGGTGAGGCGGGGGAGCCGATGAGAAAGGCAGAGAGGGTAGCTTTTGCTCTGCATCTCTGGGAGTCTGCAGAACATTCTAGGAGCACCTACCACCTGTGTTTATGGGGCTGACAACTCCCACCAGGCTCCAGCAGCAGGAAGACCATGTTGCACCCCAGGTGCTGGTTTGGGAACAGAGCCCTAGAAACCGTGGACCTTGCCCCGAGGGGCTCCCGGGGTCGGTACCATAGGAGGGGAGCACACGGCCGGGCCTGGGTGGAGCCAACCACCGAGCCTGAGAGCTGCCCAGAGCTGGCCACGTGCAGACGTTTGACAAATGCGACGTAATGGACGACAATGAAGAAGCCACGATGGACACGCTCCTGAGCCCTTCCAGGCGTGCCATCTTTGGGGCAAACGTCTAGAGGAGGGGACTGCCTCACAGCCCCCGAGGGCGAGGTACACGAGAGTCTGGGGAGTTTAGAATTACCGGGAGGAGCATCAGCTCCTTACCACCACCCAGCAGGGGTGCGGTGGTCACCACAGATGGGACCAAACGTCAGCAGGCCTCCCTGAAACATGACCCATTTTACAGAGGAAGAAAAATTAATGAATGGAAGAGAAAGCATGTGCCAGACTATACAACTCAGAAGAATCATGGAGGCACCCAGACTGAAGAATTTCCCCGAGAGTCGTGACCCCCAAACTGCTCTGCATGGGATCAGACGTGCTGCCAGGCAGGGAAGAACCAGGCAAACTGTAAAGTGCCTTGTGGGGCTGGCAGGTGCTCAGCCCAGTCATCACTGTCATCTGGACTCCAAGAGGGTCGCTGGGCTGTGGCACAGAGAGCTCTGGGCTAAGGGCTGGAGGCCAGGGGTCCTGGGTCTCCTCCCTGAGCCTCAGTCTCCTCATCTTCTAAAGGAGACCCCAGTGGCCCTTGGAAGCCTGCCTTGTTGCTCAGGGGACCAGGGACTATCTGGGCAGAGCCAGGGAAGTGCCAGCAAAAATAAAGAGATTTGGCATCACCGGGTAAGAGCACACAGATGCACCCAAGCAAACACAGCAGGTTTTATGTGAGAACCCAAATGGGAATCACCTTCCAGGGAAAAAACAAATGTGGCAGAGGGTCCTGACATGGGGGCAAGGCCATGCCATGCCGTGGGGGCATTGGGGGACACGGACCGCACCTGGAAGAACCCCCTGCCCTGGCCGTCCCAGCCAAAGAGGGGTCTGCTCTTCGCCAGTGTCTCCTGGGGGGCGGGTCACCCTGGGTCAGGAACATCGGAGGTGATCGGCAGCCAGCGGGCACCTACGTGGCCAGGGAAGCCTGTGACAGGACCCCACGGAGCCCTGCAGGGAAAGGCCATGAGGCCCAAGACCTGCTGCTCTCGGGAAAGGCCACCAGCTCCTCTTCCAAAGGCTGCTGTCAGCTCCACCTTGCTATCCGCCCTTTGGGATCTGGCTCCCCCAGGCACCTGTTCCCACGAGAGCACCCCGAGGGTGCTCCCCCACCCACCCAGAAGGGGACAGCCATAGCTGTGTGTGCCCTGGTAAAGACCCTGGGCTGACCACATCAGGGTGCCGTGCCAGCAACCTCAAGGGTCTGGCACGCCCGTGCGTCCCCCTTTCTCCCAGCCCCCATTCCCGGGGCCTCGCCAGCCGCAGTCGGCCACAGCCCTCCACTCTCCCCCCCAACATGGCTCTCTCTGTCCTCTGCAGACACCCACCAGGGCAGGCCAGCCCAGCTCCCAGAGCAGGGTGGGCACACAAGGGCTAAGTCAACCCCTCCTGCTCCACAGAGACGCGCTACATACTCCCTCGGGAGGCTTACACCACAGCCCCACGTCAAATTCTCTGCGTGCACACGGCCCGGCCAACTCCCGGGGAACCCATGCTCGCCGCTCAGCTGCGGCCCCCAGCACCTCCACCGGTTGGCCAACCCCGGCTCATAGCTCGGCGTCCCTGGCAGGCGGGACACCACCCCCAGAACCAGGCCACAGAGGGCTGAGGTAAGTTCATCTAAGACGCTACAGCTGGTCATCAGTGGGGCCGGGAGCCAAGCCAGGCCACGCTGGTCCCAGCACCAGACCCCAGGAGGTCACACCTGCCTGCATCCTGTTACTCAGCGTTTGCGATTTGTGCACAGACTTAAACTCTGGGCCCTTTCCCACCCCCTGCAGCTCCCAGAGGGCAGGCCTGGTCCTGGGCAAACCTATAAACATTAGAGGGGTGAAGGCGAACCCTACAGAACCGGCTGCAGGCACGGGTGCGCTGACCCTCACTGAGTGCCCTGAGGCCAGCATGCATGAAGGGTGGGGGAGCTGTGTGTCTCAACTTAGACTGTGATGCCAGGGGCCCCTGAGACCCTGGTGCAGGACCAGGGCTGACGAACGACCAGGAGCTGCACACACATCTTATAGATGGAGAGGCTGAGGCCCGGGCAGCAACGGCCCAGTTCCCGCGGCAGCAGGGCCCAGGAAAGAAGGTGTGGACAGTGGCGTGGAGGGAGGGCCACAGGGAGGCTCAAGGGGAGGCCACACCCCACCACATGCCCATTGGAGATGCTCAGCACACACACCTTCCTCCCAAATTTTTCTGGGGCCCTGGGCTCCAGCTCTGTCCCTCCCTTCTCTGGATCTCAGTCTCTCTCTCTAGGATGGGCTGGAAGAGATGCCTGAACATGTCCATCCTCGGGCCAAACCAGAGGGGCCAAATTAGGGTGCCCGCGGGAGGAGCTCCCTACCGACAGCTGCCGCAGAAGCCCGTAACGCCTTCTCAGCGTCACTGTTACTAGTTGACTCTCCGAGCAGCAAGAGCTTCAGGGTCCCCGACTGCTGTCTTCCCTGGGCCAGGGCCCTGTGCCACCCCACCCTCCCAGAGAACTCACTCCTGCCTCAAGATAAAGCACACAGTCAGCCGTGTTGCCTGCTCCGCAGGGGACAAAACGCAGAGGCTCAGGGAACTGAACTGCCCCCAATCACACAGTCAGGAAACGACGGAGCGGCGTTCAAGCCCTGGGCTGCCGGACTCGAGCGCCCAGCCCCGGCCCCCAGCCCACAAGCCACATGCAGCCCCACCTGGTAGGGCAACTGGAACAGAGGGTGGCTCAATAGCAGGTTTCCCAGCAGAGAAAGCGTGACTACCTTCCTGAGTCAAATTTGTGAACCTGGGGACCGAGGAGATGCTCAATAAAACACATTCCACCCTGCGTCACTCTCTGAGCGGGTATTTCCAGGGTGGGAAAACCCAACACCAAGTCCTGCTCTCCATGGAGTTCCCTCCCCTGACTACCCGTGCTGGAATTCGGGGGAGCCTGCCTTCGAGAATTCGAGGCAGTTAAGGAGGGCGGCCTCTGACTCACTGGCATTAGAACTCCCTGAATAAGTGAAGATGTATTAACATCCCTGGTGTATTTAAACATTCCGCATGGCTAAAGTTTGTAACCTGGGCATACGAATCATGGGCAGGTGCTATAACTGGACCCAGTCTGCTGTTTTTAACTGGGAGGAATGTCCATTCCTCAGAAGGTACCTCCCTGCTTCCTGAGATGCTGAGTTGCAACAGTCATTCAAGACAAATATAGTCTGGGGCTGTGCACGGCGGTGACCGCACACGCTAGCCGTCTGTCCCACACATACTCCAGCAGGGACGGCAGCCCAGGGCCACACTCAGAGGGGCTGCAGGGCTGGACAGAGACGCCCAGAACAGGGGCTGAGGTCGGCCTGCCTGAAAGCCAGGGCTGTGAGCAGTGGAGGGGGAGGCTTCCTGGGGGGGGGGGGGGGGGGGCGGGGAGGCAGTGGCCACTCAGCATGTGGAGCTGCCCACAAAGGAGAACTACATGGCACAGCAGTGTTCCCACAGCCCAGAGGTGGGGAGCTGCTACCTGGGGACAAGGAAGGAGATGTGGAGCCTGGGCTGAAAGATGATCAACAGATGATCCAGCCTGACACATACATACTCAGCCGGGGTCACACCAGCGCTTACTTCAGGGGAGGGAGAGAGCCGAGGACGAGCTGGGCCTTCAAGGGCAGGTGGAACAGGCTTACTTGCACAATCAGAACGTCACAATAAACAGAAAAAACCGAGCACGCACCTGGGGATGGGGTGGGTAAACAAACCCTAGGGAGCACAGGAAATGGAATGCTCAAGGAAATGGTGAGACCACCTCATTGGAGGAGGCAGGCAAGGCCCTGAGTGTCATAGTGAGGGATTAGGACAGTTGCCCATGGCCAGCACTGCCCAAACCTGCCATGTAGAGGCCCAAGGGCCAACTCCACGGAGAGCCGAGTGCCAGGTGAAAGGGCCCGCCAGGTGTAGGACCTCCCAGCGCTCCCGAGAGGCAGGTGCAGGACCGAGTCCCTGGAGCAGACACATCCTGCACCCTTAGCCCTGACAAGCCCTGGGACTGCCGCCCCTCAGAGTCCTTTGGAGCTCGTCAGAGACAAGAGGAAGCTGTTTCGTTTTTAACAAAGCCTGGGAAGCTGAACTGCCAACAGCAGTAAATTCAGGTGCTCGTCGCCTGATCAGCGTAACCAAATGGGCTCTACAGGTGGTGGGGGTGCATAAAAACTCCACTGTCCCAGCATCGCCCCGTTCCCAGCTGCCCAAACTGGTACGCAGCCGAGGAGGTCAGCCTCAGCCTCGATCTGCACTTGATCCACACAGTGCCCGTTCTGCCGTCACAAGTGATGAAGTACAAAGTGGACTACACTTATATTTCTAAATTCAATTACATGAATAAAAGTTCTTGGCTTTCCCACAAACACTCTGAAATCTAGCGCATTAAGATGCAGAACCTGCTCCAAGCAATTTTAATCAAACCATAATCCAATCTTCTTGGGGGGACAAGCACCCGGAGGCCTTGAAGCCGCAGACGTGAGGTCCTCTCTGCTGTACCAAAAAGCAGCCCTTCAGGAGGGACCCCAACAGTGCCTCCGGGGGGCCTCCTGGCCTCCGAACATACTCTGCAATGACGGGGAGCTCACCACCTCGCTGGGCAGCCATGCTCTCTACGCCGCTGGCTCCAACCATAAGCAAGTGCCTCTAGAATCTGTGGGGTTTGCATTTCTCCATCTTTATCTTATCTTTATCTTCTACCTTGTGGCCCTCACTCTGCCTCCATGTCCACCTGCCCCCAGACATCACCTGAGGCCCCTGAGGACGGTGACACACACTGTCCACCAGGTCGGGGCCCCTCAAGTTTGTCCTTTGAGAACGAGGATCTGGATGCCAGGAGCCACCTGGCCAGTACTGACTGGACGCCCAGCACCAGCTCCTTGCTCTGCGGGCTGCTCTCAGGAAGGACACAGAGACGGGCTACCCGGAACTTCTACGGTGTCAACTCTATCTCCGCCCACTTTTTAAACACTTCCATGCTGTCCCCTGCTTGTCGAGAACTCGCCATCCGCAGCCCCGCACTGCCTCGTGTTGGCTCCTGCAGCGGCCCGCTCCTGCTCTCGGCACTACGGGGGCGGGCGACGAGCTGTACAGGGACTGCCACCGTCCACGGCCATTCAACCCCACCCTGGAAACACGCAACATTCCACCCAGGAAAGCGCACTGCAAGGCCATGGCAGGTGCAAGACACTTACTCCGAAACCCAACTGATGCGTCATGCACCTCAATCCCTGTGAAAGGGTCATGAAAATAATTAATGCATGTTGTAAAAAGTTGGGGAAAATACCTAAAAGTATACAAAGAATATAAAAATTACCTATAAATTCACCACCCTGAGCTTAACAATGATGGCTCTATTTCCTGATAGTACCTTTTCCACTTTTTCTAAAAATTGGAATCATACAGTACTTACACTTTTATGTCCTTTTTACTTCTTTTTATGCAGTAAGAATGTTTCCAATTTATTCACCAATCTGCCTTTTAAATGGCTGCCTAGTATTCCAGCCCAGGCCTCCCGCAGTTTACTTTTCCCACTCCTACTGTGGGACGCGAGGCTTTCTAGGATTTACTGTGGTCGTGACACAATGAACCTCTCCATTCACAGACCGTCTCTGTTTTAATGGACAGTTCTCTGACTAGTCACTGAGTGAACACTGGCTGACGATGGCCCTTCCAGCTTCCCTGTGGACTTCTCCGAGTCTTTCTTCTGTTTTTTTAATTCATTAACAGTCACATTTTGTCACGTTCATAGCTAGTCCTAGGAAAAGGACCAGAGAGGCCTGAAGTCTGGGGAGCCCCTGTAGGTTGAGCCCCTAGGGTGTCCTGAGCAAGGGCCCCAGGGCTGTGCCCAGACGCTGCAGAAACACAAAGGGTTTACTCTTTGAAAGGACTCTCTTCAGCATAAACCCAGCCAGTAGAGAGCTGGAAGGAAGGAGGAGGTATTCAATGCTATGTAAACATTTGTAAGAAAATGGCCCTCTTAATAATGCATTGGGAAGACTTGGTGATGAGGGGTTAATAGACGTAAGGTGGGAACTGAATTTGAAGCAAAGACATTCAAATCAGTAGCATGGTTGGGCGGATGGGCCCTAGACCCATTCCCAGATGTCCCTGCCAGATCCTGAGGGCCATGTTTTACCCCCACCAAGGAGGGTCACCACGCACAATGATATGATTCAGTGTGGTTTCCTTAAAACACATGCAGAAACCACAGCAAGTTCTTTTTACCAAAAGAAGAGGCTTTACCCGCCTCAGAGTTTATGAAGATATCATCAAAATCAGAGCCCAGACAACTATGGGTTTGTGTTTTCTTTACCTTGGACAGAAGGGCATTTACAAAAAAGCCAAAAGGGTAATGTCTTAGGGATACTTTTTGCTGTAAGGTCATTACGGGTCCCTAATGTTCTCCTGGGAACCCAAGCGCACATTGGGACCATCCCTTGGAAGGCAAGGTGGGGGTCTGAGCATGGCTGTGAGACTCTGCCATAATGCCGCAGATCCTGATGGCCAGAGTGGACCCCAGCACTCCACACCAAAATGCCTCGGACGTGGTGGCTGTGTCAGTCACCTCTTTGAGAAGTGGGCCCCTATATGGCATGTACCAAATACCCCCACATGCTGACCTGCCGGTCTTGGGCTGCGAGTTGCCGGAGGGCAGGGCCATGGTCTGAGCCTCCCTCACTCCTGATGGTTTGCTCTGATGCCCGACACAGAAGGGACCATCAGTAACACAGTCTGAATTTTTTTAAATGGGAGGCTTTTAGGACTCCTTTTCTCGCCCTTGCTCTACCAGTCTTGGTAACAGAACTGACTTGGGCCCACTGACTACATCAGCCACTGGCACCAGGCGAGCGGAATACATTCTGCTCCTTTCACAAAGCAACACCTGAACTGCTCTGAGCTCTGCTCTTCCCCGACCCACCCCACAAGGCAGGACGGGATCCTGCTCCCCTGAGCTGTTTGGCTGCAAGCTCCCGAGAAGGCCGTGGCTGGGTGTCTGGGGCCCCCAGGGTTCTGGCCCCGGGGTGCCCCTCTCCACAGCCCAAGAAGCACGGCAGTCTTCAGAGGTGACCAAGCCAAGACTCAGGGGCCCTCTGCAGCGGACAGACCTGTGTCCAGCGTCCAGGGGCAGCTGACCTGCCAAGGGAAGAGAGCTCAGTGTCCCCTCCCTGGTGCAGAAGGATGAGGGGCTGCTCTTCACTGGGCCCAGGGTCAGAGGTGAGGGCAGCATGGAAGGAAGCTGGCTACCCCAGCAGGCAGGAACCCTTGGCCAGGCAGACGCGCTCCGTCCATACCTGGGAAGTCATTTGACTTTGTAAGCAATCTCTCGGAAGCAGAAGGCATTACTGTCGCTTTTAGAACTAAAACGGATAGGATGCTAAGACAGAGGCCTTAGTGGATAACCCACTTCTCACTTTGGGGCATTCGCTACTGAACAGAGAGAATCAAGCCCCGCACGGAGAAAAAGCCCCATCATTTGGGAACAATCCCTGAGCAGCTGGTCCTCACCCCTGTCCCAGCCCCCGGGAGCCACGAGGAGGGCCCCTCGCTGCTGTGTTGGGAAGGACGCACCCTCCACGGCTCTCATAGTGCCACTCTGTGGTCAACTGCTCCCTCTCTGAGAAACTAAAGGAGCGCTTTCAAAGTTTATATTTATTTGTCACCTTCACAGTTTACTCCCATTGCCTAAAAGATCAATACGTCACTGTTTCCAAGGCTGACACGGTGAGTGGGCTGTGGGAGGCAGCACGGCCTCGCATTCCTGCAAAGTCTCCCCAGGAAGAACACATCTCAAACTGCACAATCTGTGTGCTTGCAAATTTCACATCCCCAACCACAGAAACTAACTCAAATCAGGTCAGCCATCGTTCGTCCACCACCATCAAGTTAAAGACACCAGATAACTAGATCATCCAGCCGGGATGTTCCCGCTCCAGGCAGAAGGCCAAGCTATGCTCGGGTTTACGAGAACAACTAAAAACAGCCACCATCCTCAAACGCCCCCGCCCGCACCCATAACCAAGATAAACAAACTTCACCTATTTCAGGTTTTTTTTTTTCCTTTTTTTTCAATTTCAGAATGCTCAGTGTACCAACAGGGCTGGGATGCATTTCACTCTTGACTGGGTACAGTAAGATTGCTAATCAGGATTACTTGATTCAGTCAACACTGATTTCAATAAAAAGATCCCCCAAAATTATCATAAATATAGAGAAAGTGCGGGCGGCAGTGACAGGTGATTAAAATCTCATTCGCTTGGAATCAGCCTGATTCGTGGAGGTGGGGGTGGGTCAGTCCCGATTCTGCCGTGGTGATCATTATCTGCCTCTCTGCAAGCCACTTCTGAGCACAGGCATGCTCGGACACAAGAGGAGCGGCAAGCAAGGAATCACGGGGTTGCCTGCAGGGGCGCGGGGAGCTAACACGGCACAAAGCGAGATGGGACAGGGCACCGTGAGGGGCATAGGAAGGGGCACTGAAAACTCAGGCTGACAGCGTTTAGGAATATTTCAGTGACAGAAACCGGCCCGCTTAGCATTACAGATGGCATTCGATTACAGAATCAAAGCGACTCCTTTACACACAAAAGAAGGAAAAAGGATCATGAGACCCTCAGAAGCTGAGGGTCAAGTGGACCCGGTGAGCAAGCCGGGATCCTGTTCCCAGCCCTGACGGAATTCTGCTGGCCCAACTGGGAGAGCGTGCCAAGTATTTTTTTTCTTTAAGACCCCAATGCCTCAACATATTTCCCCTGTTCGTATCACCACCCAGACCCCAGTGGGGCCCTACTGTGCCCTCCAGTGGGGTCAGAGCCCTCTGGGAAAGGGCCAGGGAATGGACAAGGACAGGCCTGTGGACAGCTGGGCACCCCATCCCACCCCTGCCCTGCCAGTGCCAACCACTGAGCCTCCAGGCATGATCTGCCCAGTGAACCAGCACCAGCCCCTCTGATCTGACCCCTTCCCCTCCTTCCCCCTCCACCCCACCTCTCCTGCACAGTTTCATGGTTCTGGGGAGCTCCATCCCATGGATGCTGAGCCCTCTGCACCTGAGCCCTACCCAGATTGGGGTTACCAGATTCGCAAGTGAAACCATAGGACACCCAGTGAAATCTAAGGTTTTAGGATAAGTATTTCTCATGCAATAGTTAGGATATACTTATCCTAAAACCTTGGTCCTTGCTTGTCTGAAAGACAGATTTCACCGGGCGTTCTATGTTTTGCAGGGCAGCCCCAGCCCTGACTGACTGTGGTTTCCCAGACCCCTCTCACTCCCTACTCTCCAACCACTGTGCCTAAAGGCACATCTGTTTCTCCACCTTGCAAAGTTGCCTCCATCCCCCCAGACCCGAGAGGACTGCCCGCCCTCCAGGCAGCAACATCCCTTCCTCCTGGGCTCGCCAAGGGGCTCAGAGCAGACCCCCGTCCCGTGCTTGGTGCAGGTCCAGCCAGAACTGAGGAGGCCTTGGGCTCCTTGGAGGCAGCTGTTCCTTGTGCACAGCAGGTGCTCAATAAGTAACCAGGGACTCTAACGGAGGCCCCTCGCAGCATGCAGGGCTCCCATGGTCACCTCTTGCTGGGTGAGGCCCTCCCGGACGCTCCCGGCTCCTCTCTCTGGGTAATCCATGACTGGCTCATTTGCATACTGTTAAGTGGCACGCTTAGTGCTGGGCTGCTGGGCGGCGAGTTTCTAAGTTCACTCCCCCTCGTTTCCCTCCAGTTTCCGCCTGCTCCCTCACCAGCTCCTTCTGCTCCTGCTGAGAGGAGAAGCCCGGAGGCTGTGAGCAAAGTAAGTGATTCCACAGGCGCCAAACAAGCTAGCACCACAAGTTTCACCCTCGGCTCTTAGCCGTCCCTCCTGTGGTCAGACCTGAGGTCAGCAGGACGCACGGCCGGGCACCGTGGAGCCCGAGGCCAACCCTCACGTGAAGCCCAAATTCATTCTGCATGCAAAGCCAGGCTTCTGGAACCTTCTAGAACCTTCTGGAGCCCTCTGGAATTCAACGCATCAGGTCTGGATCAGGAGGGATGACATTCTTGCCTTCGACGGCTGACTGCATGCTGTGTGCCTGGTGGTGATCTAATGAGAACATGGGGGCCCACGAATCCATACTGCCTTCATTGGAGAGCCTGACCTGAGGAGCAGGAAAACTGCACCCTGGGCTGCTTTCTCACAGGAGAGAATCTGGAGGGTTCTCTGCAACGGCCAAGGCCAGCACCCAGAGTGGAGTCAGGGTCCCGAGGGCACACCCGCCCCCGTGACGGGCCACCTGAGACCTTCTCAGCTGTCAGATGGGGAGGATGGGTCCCACTGTGCCTGGCGCGGGGTAGGAGGGAGGACCCAGGGCCATCATCCCATACACAGGTGAGTACTTCTGCCTCTCCCGTGAACACCAGCCAACAAGGATCTCCTCGAGGCACGAGAGGGGCCCATGCCCGTGGGGCTCTGGACCCAAGAACTGGCCTCACAACTAAATACAAGGCCAGGAGCTCAAGGGGAAGGGTTAGACATGTGCCCCCCCAGGGCGGAGATGCAGAAGGCCGGCAACACCTCCTAACCAGGCCGCGGTGCAGCCACCATTCCTAACAAGGCCCCAGCTGCGGTAGCAGGTCATCATCGGTGCAGACTAGTCCAGAGTCCTGACCCACACACAGAGGGTCACTGCCACAGGGGACTCAGATGCCTGTCCAGCCCAGAGCCCAGGCCCCACTTCACTACTCGAGCCATAGCAAGGGGCCACGGGGAGAGTGGAGAGCTCGTGACATAGGCAGATGATGGGAGAGGCCAAGATCAGACCCAGGCAGAGCAGGCCCCACAGAAACCCCAAGTGCACCATCAGCCCGCCACAGGGTGGGGCTTCCTGGAGCCCCCCCCCCCCGCCCCCATGCAGCCAGTGCCCAGGGCAGGCTGGAGGGCAGGTGCCAAGCCACCGGGATGGTGCAACACAGTCTCTGGGAGCAATGACTCGAGTTATAAAATCACGGAACTCCAGTATGGAATGAAAAACACATCACAGACCGATGATTGTACCCCTGGCTGTTTATAAAGTCCTTTCTCTTCACTGAAGCCACACAACAGCTCAGGAAGGTCCCACTCCCTGGACGTGAGGAGACCAGGACTTGTCCCAGGTCACCAGCTCCCACCACGTGGGCTCTGCCCACTCTCCCCTGCCGCCACGCACACCTCAGATCTGTCCCAAAGGGCAGGGAGGGCCTAGAGGTAGCCTCTCTCTAGTGACAAAGTCTACAGCTCAGAGTGCAGAGCAGTAAGAGAAGGCACAGCCAGGGGTCCAGCCAGGAGGCGGAGGGCACGCGTGGACCGGGAGCAGGGAGGCACTGGTGCAGCAAGGTCGGGTGGGGGCAGATGTCCCACAGGAACAGATGGGACCGGGGGGGGGGTGCCCGCTTTGCCAAGGCAATCCCTAACTCTATAGAAGGTCATGCCCTTGGACCCTTCAAGGGCTGGGCTCCACGTGGCTAAGGCACACAGGAGCATGCCGTGGGCTGGGGACAGGAGACCCAAGGGTCGGCCAACTGCACCAGGGAGCAGACGGAATCCCTGGAACCGGAGACCGCAGAACATACCGATGCCTCCAAGCCAACGGGAACCCGAACCTGCACTTGGGATCCCACGACTCTGGAGAAACCCCGAGCAGCAGGGAGCTCGTAGCCAGGACAGGACGGGCCCTGAGTCCCGAAGCTGCAGGAAGCCCCCAGCTTGAGCAGCAGGGTGGGGTGGCTCCCACAGCATGTGCAGTGGAAGGACAGGCAGTTGGGCACCCCAAGATCCAGACAAGCTTCCTCCCACCCCAAAGAGGCCCCAGGGGACCCAAAGCAGAGGAGGCCGATGGACCATGGTAAGAAAAATGAGCAGGCCTCATGTCCCATTTCCCAGCTTTCGGACACATCAGCCCTGTTGCAAACCCAGGCCCCCGCCACCCGCTGGAGGGCCACACGCACGCACGCACACACGTGTGCATGCCCCGAGGGGCTCCCCATGTGCCTGGGGTAGCACCACAACTGGGAATTTGAGGGAGGAGAAAGACCACCCGTCCCTTGCCTCCTGGGTGGCCCTGGGCCTTGTCCGTCCCCACACGGGGTCTGGGTCCCAGGTGGGGTCTAGCAGAGACCCCTTCCCCCACCACTGCCCACCTCCAGGCCAGCCAACAGGAGCTACTCCGAGTAAGCCCTGCGTCGCTCCCCAAGGCCAGCGATGACCCGTCCTGCCATCCCTGACAATTCCTGAGGGATTTCCTGGGGAAATACTTCCTTCCGGCCTCTTTTAACATTTCAGCCCTCTAAAAGGTGAAGCATGATGAAAAATCACCCTTTTCCTAAATAATGTTATTTTCTCTTAAGTGGGCACAGGGACCAATTTTGATAAAACATAGGAGTCGAAATACTTAAAAGCAGGATGAGCTATCTGCCTCTGCATCACATACACAGTGGTGCCCCCAAATCACACAAACTGTGAAGAAACCAACACATAAGCCTCCTTCGGGAAAACCACCAAGAACTTTCCCACCACTCAGGCACGTCTTCTGTTGGAGGCCGCTCCAAGAGGGTGTCCTGGTGCCCTGCACACAGCTTTCCCAGGGAAGCCCCCCAGTCAACATCCAGCATTCCATTCTAGAATGAAAACCAGTGGGGTCTTTTTTCCTAAGTTGGTGGAGGAAAAAGGACATGGTGAGACCTTTGGATGGAGAAGACAAGCAGGTATGAGTGTGGCCACGTGGCGGGGGCCGAGGGGTCATCCCCACCGTGGGTCGCCCGAGAGGGAGCACTGACAACTGGAGGACCAGGGTGCTCCCTCCCATCAAGCAGTTAAGACCACTGAGCCAGGGAGGAGAAGGCAAGATGCTCTCTAGGCCCTTCATGGTTCCTAAAACCAACCTAAGGAGGGAGCAGAACCTGGAGGGGGTGGGGAGCAGGGCACACCCACAGGCCAGCCTTCTGGATCTCACCACACTGACAAAGGATGAAGACGTGGGCTCACGGAAGTGGACTGTTGGCATCTGATAACTCAATTATCCCAACTTGATCTTTTCAAAGCCTCCTTGAACCTCTGACCTGTCCCGAACAAACAAGGCCTCTGTGTGTCTCCCTCCTTCACGTGGGAGATGCCACAGCCACTCCCCTGTGCAAGATAACTTTGGACACTGATGGTCACTCCATTTCTGAAACGGACCATCTCACCCGACCTGAGGCAGCACTGATGCTGGCGAACGGCACCGACAGCTTTCTAAGACTTGTTCTTTGCAGGAGCAGAGGGGACGGAACAAAGCCATGGGAAGAAACCAGTATCTGACTGGCAGCCCTCATTGTTCTTCACCACTCTCCCCGCCGCCACTCACCCCTCCCCATTCAGTGGCCTCCCTGTCACTTCACAAGGGACCAACAACATGCTGAGAACCGGTTAAGATCTGAAAACAGTTATAGGACTTAAATCTACATAAACAATCCAGGCTTCATCAGAAGTAGAACTAACGGCGACGACACTGAGCGCTCTCACCGCGGTCCCTGCGAGGAAGGTGAGGCCCCCGCGCACTAAGGATCGCACTGTGCGGGTCTCACTCGAAGATGTGCCTTTTTGTTGTCGTTTTGTTTCATTTCTGTTTGTCTGACCAAACTCAGTGAGAAAGTGATTCACGGGAAATCCAGGTCAGAGCCAGGCAACGATGCTGCAATATTTGCATTTCCTACGAAAGACACCCATGGCATTCTAATTTTGCACCTCTGGATTTCTCTAGTCATGGAGCTTCATCAGACTGAAACCCTTTCAGGACTTCTCACTGTTAAATGGAATTAGAAGTGCACGTGGAACTAGAAACCCGAGTGTGTTGGCGGCAAACTGTGGTCACGCACAAGCTGACGCTAGAGGATGTCTGCATTTTTTATAGGGCCAAGAATGGTACCAGCCCTGTGCTGCACTATGAGTAATACTTCTAAATGCAGCATTCCCACAACTTAGGAGCGATTACACCAGGCACTGTGAGTGCTGGGGTCCTCGATGAGAGGGTCTGTCCCTCCAGCCTGCATCCCCCTCTGGAGAGTATCATTCCCGGAGCCTCTCCTTAGATGGGGATACTCTCAGCAAGTGCATTTCTGAGTACAGAGTTCTGAGCACGTAACAGGAGCCCCAGTGCTCAAGTGCATCCATCAGACCCGAATCAACACCCACGTGCAGACACACACCTTTGTCCACACAAAATCTCCACGCGGATACTGGGGCTGTTCTGGGCACACATGTGCAGACCTACACCTGCACGTTGCATGCTGCCCTCACCCCCTTTTCATCTTCCTCGGGCCCCACCTGTGAGACGTCATCCCAAAACCCCTCCAAGGAGGCAGAGCGCGGCTCACCCAGATCCTCCCGGCAGCTCAAACTCAGAGTCCCCCAGGCCGCCGGAACGTGAGTGCCACAGGCCTCCTGGGGCTGCAAAGGGCAGGGTCCTAAGTGCCTGGAAACAGAGGGGTGAATGAATGAAGAGGCCCCAGCAGCCTGGGTTCAAATCCCTGCTGTACCCCTTCCCAGCTGAGTGACCTCAGATAAGCTTTTTAATGTCCCTGGACCTGAGGAATTACCATATTATAGTTGGATCTGGGCTGCTGGAGGTCTATCACTTAGTAAGCACATAGAAAACGTGAGGTACTGTTGCTTTATCTAGTTGTGGTTGGGGTTGCCGCCCCATATTCCTCCTCACACTCACTGAGAAGTGGGGGGGGGGCAAGCAAGGGAGTGGGAGACATAGCCTTGCCCTGTCCTGCCAGCACCCAGGAAGTTCTCGGGGCCTCCTCCCCAACGAGGGGTGGCCCAGGAAGAGCCAAGGGGCACACCCACCCCAGAAACCTATCACCAGGGCTGTCTTTGACACCCAACCCTCATCCCTGCCGGCCTGGGCACCCAAGGCAGGCCACAGGAAGCAGCGGGCCTGGGGCCTTGGTCTAGGGCTGCCCCAGGAGGAGCAGGCCCCGTGCACGTGGCGGGGAAAGAGCCTGTCTGCTCCCTGGAATCTCTCTTGGAAACTGGGTAACAAAGCAGGAAAACACAGACGTATGTTACATCGGGAATGTACAACATCCTACCTCAATAGGTAGGTTGAGATGAGGTAAGTAACCACGAAGTTCGGCCTGCTGGCAGGCGTCAAACTGGAGGAATGAAAGAACCTTGGGGCGGCTTAGTGAGACTTAGCGGGACTATCAGCTTACAGGGCAGCAGAGGGTGTCAGCACAAGCAAGGCTGGGGCTCCAGGCCCTCGCTCCGATGCAGGAGGCAGGGGAGACTCAGAACGTGTGGTAGAAGCAACGCACGCTTCTGTTCTGCCTCAGTCGTCACACACGGGCTGCCGAGCCCCGGATGCCCATGGAAGGAGCCCAGCTGCCTCTCCTGAGGCCCGGGGGGGGGGGGGGCCCTCGGGCTGCGCCCCGCTTCTAGAACGTCCACACCCAGGAATGGCGCCAGCCCCCAGGCACGGACGGTAATGAGCTGCAGGAGGGGCGGCTTGGGGCCACAGCCATGGGGCTCTCAGGACGCAGAGCCTGAAACGGGCCTGGGGAACAGCAGGGTTTCAGAAAGCAGACACAGGGAAGGACCTCCGCACCCAAAGGGCCGTGCAATTCCCATGGTCGCGGCCATGCATGGGGGGAGGGGAGTGAGGAGTAAAGGATGAGCAGAACCCACCCCGAGGGCCCAGGCCAGAGGGAGCAGCAGATGGACACGGCAGACCTCGGAGCGCTGTGACCTGGGGTAACAGGGTCAGGCTGCCCTCCGGAAGGATTCCTGGATGGGGACAGGGACGGGACCCGGTGGAGGCACCAGTGAGGGGCTCTGCAGAAGCTGGAGCTCCCACAGGCAAGGGGCAGCCACTGGCTGAGTCATCCCCGGGCCAGGTGCAGAGCGGGGCCCCATCCAGACGCGGGGGGAGCAGGAGGGGCTCCCTGGGGCGGATGCACAGGACCGGGCAGCTATGCAGGGAGGGAGTCCACTGATGCAAAAGCAGGGCCCCAGGCCGACTCTCAAGCCGCGCTAGCCACGAGAGAAATGCCTATCATTAGGGGAGCCTGGCCCCACATTCAGGGCACATGGACCTGCCCCAAACTCCAGCGACTAACAACAGCTCCTGGCATATGGACTGCTTTTCATTTACAACTTCTAGGAAGATAAAAATGTGGTTGCATTTTGGGAGATACACATCTCTGTGGATGTTGAGTGATTTTCCCCAATGGGAAACACACCGACAGGGGTGGCCAGGCCTCTTGGTTAGCCCCAGGGTCTCTGCCCCAGGATGGCAAAAACAGAAAAGGCATTTATCACTGATGCCGGCGGGAAATGCTTTAGTTAGGTAAATTCCAAGCAAAACAAAACACATCTAAGCTGCTACTGCGTTCCTGTCCAGAGCTCCCAGCAGCCCTAGGCCTGCAAGAACGTCCCACGGAATGCAGGACAGTGGCAGGGCACCCAGGAGTTCCAGAATCCACGGGCCAAATCAACCTGCAAAGCAGGTAATTCAGGTCCCGGGGGCATTCGGGGAAACAGGGAGCACTGTAGAAATGGCATCTCTGCTTTTTTTTTTTTTTTAAAGATTTTATTTATTTATTTGAGAGAGAAAGAATGAGAGATAGAGAGCACAGAGGGAAGAGGGTCAGAGGGAGAAGCAGACTCCCTGCCGAGCAGGGAGCCCGACGCGGGACTCGATCCCGGGACTCCAGGATCATGACCTGAGCCGAAGGCAGTCGCTTAACCAACTGAGCCACCCAAGCACCCGGCATCTCTGCTTTTTAAAGCGTGTAAAAATAACATTTATTTCTTCTAAACAACGCCTGCCTGTTGACAAATCTAGTGACCGCATTTGAATCCATCTTTGGTAAGATCTTATTTTTAAATGAAATAGATGAAACATTGTATTAAATATTTACAACCAACACTCCTCTCAAACAAATTTAAATGGGGGGGGAGGGCTTTTTTATGCAAAAAGCTCAGGTAACAGGCCTTGGTTGCGAAACCAGTTACCTCAGTGTTCCTCTGATGCCAGACCACACTTTGACATTAATTCAGTGGACCTTAGTGTAAGATACATTCTAATTTAAGGTATTTACTTATTTATTGCTTTCTAATGGATGTTCTCCTCCAGATTCCAAAAGGAAGGCTGCAGACGGGACAGACTCAGTCCACCATTCTCAACTGCTCTGCCTACATGATGGGAGGTGACTGTATGACCCTCCCCTGGCTGCCCAGAACGCCAACTATTTCTTGCACACAAACAAGGCCAGCCTGGGTGTCTGCTCGCTGCCAGCCGGCTCTTCATTACCGCGAGGCCTGACCCACGTTCCCAGTTGGAGGGGATTCCAGTGGCTCTCCACAGACAAATAAACAGCAAATACTTACAGGGGACAGCCTTGTAGAACTGATTCCTTAATCAACAGTTAAAGAAGCAAATTGGATTTGCCCTATCACAAAAAAAAATTAATTCCAGATTGTCGTTTTTGTCTTAAGTACAAGAAGGTTGTCTTATAGGCTTGGTTGGATAATTTCATTTCAAAAGTATCTCTAAAATTTGACATCCCTTGGGATTTGCGGTTTTCTCCATCATTATATAACTGTAAACTTCTGGATGTTAGAGATTGGATAATTTCTTTCAGCTGGACCTGGCCTCCAGCGCACTTGGCCGCGAAGGATGAGCGCCAATCGCTCGCCAGCATTACCAGCCGGGCTCAGGAACATGACGAGGCCCCGGCATTCATACCAAAAGTTTCATCGTGCAAGACTTTTCTTATTTATTTTCCTTAACACATTTTCTTCTTCTTCTGCCATTAGTTAAAAGAACTGTCAGAAATTCTTTTGACAGGCTGCATCTACTCTAGCTAGTAACAACAAAACAGAAACAGACAGTCTCTTTAAGGCTTTTGGGTTTGATCCTGTCGAGCAGTTATTCCGTCGGCACTCTCTGGAACCATATGCTCACACGACATTATGGAGGGAAGCTGGGCTTCAGCACACGACAGTCGTGGGCTAGCAGACCCAGCCGAAACTGTAAAATGCTCAGTAAAACCAGCAGCACGCAAAATGCAGCATGTGTCTCCACGGGTAAAATGTTTCCCCAGACTTTCCCACCCCATGCGTGATTTCTGAGTTGATTAACATTTCACCTCTAGTGTTATGTTATTATAGCCTTTATGTTTTAATCCATTTTTTACACCATGGGAGAAGAAAAAATATCACTATTCTAGTAATCAAGTTATTCCTGTAAAATCCTAAATAAAATGAGAATTTTATTAAAGATATTTATCTTATACAACAAGAATAAAATCAATTTGCACTGCCGGTCCGGCATCCAGTTACAATAACATTAAAATATATTGTTTATGTGCGGGTGGGGCCATTTCTCTCTTCAGATTGGTCAATGAGAAGAACACCACAGTGCACTTCTTTCAGAATATTGGCTTGGTGGCTGGACATGCAGGAGAGCATTTTTATTGTTAATCAATGCCAATCAATTCTGAGCCTTGATGTTAAATAGGGATCAATATCACTGGGCTGCAGATGAGATCTGATTTCAATTGGTGAGCAAACCTGCACAAGTTTTTAATCATAAGGTAAATCAAGACCTGGAACATAAGTCAGATGAATTAATATAGGCCGTGCAGGACCTCTCTTGCCACTGATCCAGCACAAGGAAATTTCTGTCATATTTCATTATCACTCTTAGGGCGAGCTGAAGGCAGCGTTTGGGGAGCGTTTTGCGAGCGGAAGCTGGAGCGCCCCTCACACCGCACAGCGAGTTCTCCCCGCAATTGCAGCCCGCCGCTCCGCCGAGTGTAGTTATACGTATGCCCCATGAATCTCATTTTATGCGATTAAGATCCATAAAAATTCAATAGCTTTTCTTCTGCAATTCACATTTTACCTGGTGAAATATCATAAGAATTTCATTATCTTTGCAGCTGTTGCCTAGGATCAAGCAAAGGTTATTACCCTCTTCGAAAACACTATAGAATATGTACGAAAATGTCAGGAGAACTGGGCATTTAAAGCTTGATTTTTTAAAAGAAAAACACTGTCTGAAGTTTAGAATAAACTGTACTTGACATTTATGTACCATGATGCATTTCTTGGTAAACTGATTTTGCAAGGAAATTCTTTGAATTCGACTCTGTGGCTGGATTGTGAAAGGAAAAGGGAGAATGGGTAGGGGGAGGAGAGAAGGGGCGGCAGGTGGGAGGGAGATGCTGGAGCCCTCCAAAACCGAAGCTCTCCCCACGTCAGACTGTATAGGATTTCTTAACCTTTCAGATAACCATCGCAGGAAAGATAACTCCGGAGAACCCTCCCCGATTGCCATGGCCTAATCCTGTGGATCACTCAGGCCCGTTTAAAGCATTTGAAGAAAAATGGCCAGTGCAAAGGACGTGATTGATCAGAAAGCTCCGTAAATCATGTGGATTCGGTACAGTCCTCCGGCCTCCACTGCTAGGGTTCCATCTATGATGATAAATTAGCATTAGATGGAACCTAATGAGTTTACTAAACATTTGGGATTTGTGCTAATAAACTGGCTGGCTGTGAACTAGCAGAAGCGATGAGCAATCCCGGGGCTCCCTCTTATCTCTGTACATGACAGTTAAACCACGCTTCCAATCTGCGATCAATTCATCATCCGACATCATTGTACATTCTTCACAAAAAGATAATTACTGCTTCCCTGGATCAGAACACTCATATTTCCTTGCAATTGCTGGTCTTGATAGCAGGCACTGTCACCACTTCCTCCGAGCCCCACTATACAGCTCTATTTATGATCATTATTTTCGCCTAAACAAGCCTTTTTCCTCGACTTGATAACGAAACCTGCTATGATGAGAAGGGGAACAGTTACGGCATTGTTTCCTCTGCGGAGTGCTTTTACATTTAGTGGAGGCCGCTGACAAATATTTTATTCAGGGCATTAGTAAAAGTTTCCACTCGTTAGAAGATATCGCTTCCATTTCCTTCAACAACAACAAAAAAAAATCCTGTTCCCAGCTCTGATTTGTTAAAAAACAGAAAGGGAACAAGAGTAAAGCAAGTAATGTAACAGAGAATAAATCAAAACATGATTAAAAAGACCGTAGCGGGTTTCAAATCACGTGCCCCTGGCTTCGCTGCCTTCACGTTTCTAGACCCTCCGTCCTCGCCCTGCGAGGGTCTGCCCTGCCGACTGGTCAACTCTGTTTGACCCCCAGCACACGCAATAAATTACCATAACACACAACTCTGAAACAATGTAAATTAGTTACTGCTCACAGTCTAATAAATGGGAACAAATGTGTTTGGGGCTGGAAGGGGGTTCTGGATGCTCTAATTGCTGGGGATAATTATAATGGGGTCTTAGGGAACACAAGCGGCAGTCACTTGTCATGACAAACACCCCTAGCCCAACAAATACACTTCTGACCACAAGACTTGTAACAGCCCACTCATGTTTTTCTTAAAAGTTAAATGTACTTACAGACCTTGCTAAATTCACAATCATGTACAAAAGCCTTTTCAAAACGATAAGGCATAGCTACCTGTCATGTTATTCTGAATCAAGGCAAGTTTATTTTGGTTGCAAAGCTTTTTCTTGGATTGTCGTGGGCATGCGATACTCTGAGAGCAGAAAGTCCAACACAAAAGCTTTGGTGACCTGCAGAAATGGGAGAGGACCAGCCGTTCGTGAGGGCAGTGGGAGAAAGCAGGGTCTATTTCTGAGCTGCACAAAGGCACACCTCTGGACAGGGAACCTGGCCGTTTATTAACTTGCATAGCTCATTTATTTGTTCAAAGTAATGATCTTTGGGAAAAGGGCTGTTATATTTAGAACCTGCTTGTCAAATTTAATAAATGATAGTTATTGCCATTTTTTCCCCTGAAAGCACTTTCCCAGATCCTTCTCACCCTCCCTGGGGTCCCTGCCGGCCAAGGACCTACGGGCAGCCCGCGTCTCGGTAACTGATGGCTGCTGCCGGCTGGCCGGATCAGGCCGATGACCTCGGATGGTGGGGATGAGCATCATGTCTAATCCAATCCCCCACTTATTTCCTGACCCAATCTTCCTGATGTCAGAGGACGAATCGCTTCATTGAGAAAATGGAAACGGACGGGGGAGCTCCCTTTGGCAGCGATTCCAATAACCAAATATCAGGACGGAGAGACAGGAGAGAGGCTGCCGGGGACCACCCCACCCCGGCACACTGATCTGATTTACAAACCTCTCCTAATGTGAAACAAATGCTCTGGGTGTGAATTCATACTTAGCCATAAAACCCTTTCGTTGCTCTGTCTCATATTAAATACCACATATAACTCTCAGCAGGTTTTATGTTGTGTTTCACTGTCAGCAATGGCTAAAGCTGGCCTAACATTTTGTTTGGCAATTAGGAAAATTTGTAGTTTAATTTATTAAACCAAAAAAGCCAACAACTACACTGAATGCTGAATTCATTCCATTTTTATGCCACAGTGTAGCATACTTGCCTTCCAATAATTTAATCATTCTCCTTTTATGGTCTATGCTATTTAAGTATCCCAAAGAAGTATTACGGGGTGGGGGGGGCGGGGAGGGAAACCCTGATAATAAGCAAAATGGAGTCACACCACTTAAATAAATTCTTGGTAAAAGGTGTGCATTTCTTTGCAAAGGAGCCAACTGCTTTAAAAAAAAAAAAATTGGGTAGAACATGTAAACTTCTAAAAGCCATGAGAAACCCAGACAACATCCAAATATCCAAGCACTATGTCACTATGTGCAGTGATAATCTCACAAGTAAGGGAGTTTATTACAAAAACACAAAGACATTAAATGAAAGGGAAAAGATCACCCAGAAACCTTTAAAAAGGGGGGAAAAACAAAAATTCAAAAAGTAGTATCCGTGGCTATGAGTCACAAAAATGCACGGAAGATCTTAAATGTGCATTTGTAAGCGAAAAGAGACTAATCTGAAAAGGCTACATTCTGTCAGATTCCAACCATATGATATTCCAGAAAAGGCAAACGATGGAGATAGTAGAAAGAGTGTTGGCCAGGGGCTGTGGGTACGGAGGCACAAACAGGCAGAGTGCAGAGGACGTTTAGGGCAGTGAGACTACTCTGCATAACACCATTATGGGGAATGCATGACGTGATAGTACTGTGAGAGCCTTTGGGATGAACAACACCCTGAGTGAAGCCTAATACAAACTGTGGACTTCGCTTTACTTACAGTGTATCAGTGTTGGTTCAGCAATTGTAACCATGTGTCCCACTCACACAAGATGTTACCAAAAGGGACTATGGCAACTTTGTCCTTCCTGCTCCTGTGTCTATAGACCTTGAACTGCTCTAAAAAATATAGTCTAGGGGCCCCTGGCTGGCTCAGTCGGTAGAGCATGGGACTCTTGACAGGGTTGTGAGTTCGAGCCCCTCATTGGGCCTATAGCTTACTTTAGGCCTAGCGCTTTACTTAAAAAATCTATTAATTTTTCTAAAGAGCAGTCTCAGACCGTCTTGGAATCTGTATCAAATGCACAGGAAGGACACGCCAAGTTGGGGTGGTTTGTCGCTGGTGCAGGTGTGGAGTCCGTGGCCCTGCTCCCTGACCACCCACTCCCCAGCATCAGTTTATGTCTCCGGGTTTTTCTTCCTGGCCATGGGATGTCACTTACAGAGCTGGACAGCTTGGAGATTCTGAGTCATGACACTTGGGAAGGACATCTGCGTAAACTGGTCAGAACAGGGTTTAGGTACCTGCAGACCACACCCCTGGCACCGAAGGTCTCAGAAAACTTAAGGGATTCTCAGGGAGGAGTATCCCTGAACCCTCCCCAATGCCAAGTTGGTTTTGTTGGGTGTTATTTGAAATAAAAGGCGCACCATTTCCTAATGGGCCTTTTGTGCAGGCCCCATCCCCCACCCAGAGTTGGGGTGACCTGACTGCCCCGCCCCCGCATGCACGCATGTGCCGCACATAGGTCACCCTCTGACAGCCCCACACCAGGGGTGGCCTCCAGACCCATTTTTCAGGGACTCCATCACATCCAGATTGGCCACTTCTGCGAAGGTTTTCCATTTCAGTGAAAACGGACATCAAGGTGTGAGGCTGTGCAGCCTTCGCTGGGATGGTGGGCCTCAGGTCAAGGCTGGTCTTTCCCCCTTTGGAGTCTCATCATAAGAAGGGCAAATGTTTTCAGGGCCTTCAACACTGCCCAAGTTTTGTCTTGTTTTAACAGGGCACCCTGCCCCCAACTGCTCTCTGCTGAGAGTGAGGGAAAAGAAAAAATAGAGGGGAGGAGGGAGGGGGCGGGGGGCAGGGAGAGAGGAGGGGGGGCCGGAGAGGTGGGAGAGAAGAGGGGGGAGGGGGAGGCAGGGGTGCGGCTGGAGCTGCCTGTCTGGGCTCAACACGGCCTCCTCCCCAGATGTGGGAGCAGCTCCCCTCCACACCCAGCAGAGACAAGCTGGAGCCGACTCCTTCCGTCAGTGGGGCCTGGGCTCTGTGTCCTACAACAACACAAACTCGAGCCCTTCCTTTCCGCACATGTTAAACTCATTTCCTAGTGAATTACTGGGGAAGCACGGCGCAGCCCCTCTGCTCCCTTCAGATGCGTCCACCACTGGCACCGCCCCGCGTGCATTTTGAGTATTTTCTAGCTGAGCAACTTCCAGCGAAGGAATTAGAGGAATATTTTTCATGTGTTTTGTTTTGAAAGGGAAAGGGAAATGAGGGATTCAAAAACCAACCAAAGTAAGAGTTTCCCGGCACCAGCCTCCACGGTGCTCTCCACCGGATTGGTTGCAAATTTATAGCATTTATTACGTTGAGAGATAGGACAGACTGTTTTCTGAATAAATAGTTTTGGAAACAGTTTCTCTTCAAGCTGCTGCGATTTAATGAAACGTGGTTACCCCAAAGACTAAGAAGCTTATAAAACACAACCCAAAAAAAAACCCTTAACACGTAAAATGCCTCTGCTTATTTTTCTGAATTATAGCCATATTTTTATTTTAAAGCATTAATAATATCAGCATAATGTCTCATTATGTGGACTTTCGACCACAAACATTTTTGGGAGATTTGCTACGAAGATAAACAAACAAGAGGAGCTTGTGTTCTGGCGGGCTGACGGGAGTGCATGGTTTTCATTTTCTCTGAGTGTAAGCTCTAGAAGCCGGGCCAAGCACAGGCTAAGTTCCCTGAGTTTTCACTTCCTGTACCCCTACTTGTCCATCACTTCCTGTCTGCCACGACAATTTCCATCCTTAGAGCGTGGGATTTTTATCTCCTCCAATGTGCCTCCCGATGCCACTGTTAGTTTGAATTCCGATAAATTATTCACCACTGTTGAAAAGTAACTGAAATCACAGCATCGAAGCGAGGCCCCGACATGCGCAAGGACCCCCGTCCTCCTGTTTGTCTCCTAAATGCTCTGATGAGGCGAGCTCCTCCTGCTTTCTTCGGCGGCATGGGAAGGCCTCTGGCCAGCCCCAATTATCTTCTGGTGCACAGAGAGTAATTATTTGCTTCCTGTAAGCATGCGTAACAGAACCCCGAGTTTGGACGGCTTTCCATAAGGTAATCCAATTCATCCAAGCCATCCTAACACAATTACAGGCACTGGCAATATCTTTGCTTTTCACCTGATAAGGCTGCCGCAGAGACGCGGGATGGCTTGCGTCAACATACCTCCTGGAGTATAGCTTCTGACAGCCCTGCTTTCAGCCCCTCCCCTCCGCCCCCTGCATTTTCATGCCCGGCCTGCTGCCCGGGGCTCCTGCATACAGCCTCAGCAGCAGTGAGGAGGCTTCTCCCTTGCACAAGAATCAGAGTTGTGTGAGAGTGTTGCGGAAGTCATCACGGGTGTGTGGCTCGTTTTAAAACCCAGCCTTTGCCTGGCCTGGCCATGGAGTCCTTACCCAGGCCAGGCAGCCATAAATCTCTGCAGGCCTCCCCGGCCTCGACCAGAAACGCAGGCGCTGGGCCTGGTGGTGGCCCCGAACCACGGTGGCAGCCGACTGCCCTCCCCGTGGCACGCAGTGGCGGTTAGCACCCGGACTTAGCATGTATGAGGGAGAGCCGCTAATCCCGGGGCTTCCAGGGAGGAAAACATACAAAGTGGGATCTGTTTCTGGTGTCTCCCTATTTAAGTGAAAGCATGTCATTGTGACTCAGTAATGTAGTGCTTCCTCTCCTGTTTATTTTCAGAAGTTTATGGAAAAAAAATGTTTAAAGGATGAATGAGCACGGTGAACTTTTTGCCTCTCCCCACTGGCGTGCCAGGGCATAAAACAGCCATTCACACCTGAGTGTGCCGAAGCCAGATGGGGCCGGTGCCAGGCAAAATCAGATTCTTTGTAGCCACATCCATTCATCCAAAGTGTGCCTTCGTATTGCCAAATTTCTAGCCAGTATCTGCCCTTCACTCAAGTCCCAGTGCATTAAAACAGCCCCTGAACCGAACTGTGTCTCAGACACACAGCCAGCACCACGAGAAGGGCTCCAGGATCCGCAGGCCTATTTGCTGATAATTATATTCACATCTTTAAGAAAACCGAGAAGGAAAAATTAACACCAAACTGTACTGTTTTCATTGCGTTTATGCAGATGAAATGACACGTTGTCGTTTAAGAAGTTAATAAACAGTCTCCGTTTTGCAGGTTATCCAAATGCTACTGAATAGAAAACCCTGGATCCCTAAATGATGTGTAATTAAAATTATTTTTAAAATCCTCCTTGACAGGCCGGGGCTTAGCCAAAATGTAAATGACATTAAAGAAGACAATGAATTTAATTTTATTTAATGTCCCTTTTTGCAGATCCTCATTTACATAGCATTTTTAACAAAAGCGTTGACCTTATAAATGCTGGCATTTGTACAGCTCCCTCGGAGTTGGATTTAATCACGCTCCTGCAAAGCCATGAGGGAGGAAGCTTTAAGTTCTCTGCTCGGAGACAGAGTAGGAATAAAAACAGTGGGACTGGTCAAATGTTTATCCTCCCTGCTTCTGAAAACAACCTGACAAGAAGATGTAAGGGGCTGGGGAATAGCCCGGTGCTGTTTGTAAGGCTTGGTAATAATCATACATAATCGTTTGGAAATATAGCTAATAAAAAATATAATGAGTGTTCAGCAAAATCGGCATTAGGCCCAAATTACATGATATTAATACTTGAACAGGTGCAGAAAGGCGCTTTAAATGAGGTAAATGAATAAAATGTCCCAGAGCACAACTGTGTGTGCTGACAAAAAGTCAATGCCATGAATAATTCAGTGAGGGGGACTGCCAGCAAAGGTCGGCTCTCTTTGACCTTTGTGACAGGAAGTGAAAGGAAACACTGTTGACTAAAAAAAAAAAGAAAGAAAGAAAGAAAGAAAGAAAAAAAGAAAGAAAATCTCCAATCGGTCTTCAGCTACCGTTCTGCAATCACTTTAAAGGTGTAAACTTAAAACGTGTAAATGAATCAAAGTAGGGCTTTGGAGGGGTGGGGCGGGGGGGGGGGGGTGGTGCCGAGTTAGAACTGTTGGTAGTTAGCACATCTGATAAGCACAATGTGAAATCGCAGACAATAAAGGTTAAGTAAATAATATTTTTCTACAACCCCATGTCAATTATGTATAAAAATCTGAGGTCAGCTGAAAAGTATTTTCAGAGCCCACAGGGTTGAAATTTTGTAACAGCTGTTAAATATGACAAACTCCTCCCCCCCCAAACTAAAGCTATTCCAAACTCTGTATGAAAGAAAATGGGATAAACAGATGTCTGGCTTCCAGACAGGAAAGTAGGACAGACTTGGAATGATAAGTCTCCCAAACTCTATAGACCAATGCCAGATTTATTGGGGGGTGGGGGGAGCACTGCCTGCCACAGAGGTGCCAGCAAGTAGGACGCGGGAGACCGTGCCATCTGGAACCACCCCGCCGCGCACGCTCCCGGCGCTCCGCGAGCACACAGTGTGCGACCCGGCCTGTTTGGACGGTCCCAGCACCCGGCTCCCACCGCTTCGCAGGTTGCAACAGTTGGACCGTGCACACCATGCACCTCCGGTCCACTCAGGCCAGGCAAGGAAGGGAGGTGAGAGTGGGGACCTTCCCGGACACTTCCAGAAGGCCTCAGGAAACACATCAGGATGGCACGGGAGAAGGACGAGAGCCAAAGTGTGGTTTTGGTTTAGCAGCTACACCGACATCCTGTAATCATTTACAGCCCTTGGAATGTACGGGTGAAACAAGAGAGATTTATCTGTTCATAGTTGGGATATGTGGACAATGGGTGTTCCTAATGAAGACCATCTGCTTTTGTGTTTTCCCAGAAAACATTATTCCATGAAGAAAATGATACTCCCATCCTTTTCAGGAATACCGTAAAATAATTATGCATGCATTTGCATATGTGTACACAGATATACATACGTGCGGGTGCGTGTGCCTGGCTACGCAGACAGACACACACACACACACACACGCCTTTTCCCTCCTTACATCTGGCTCTCCACAGGTCTCTATGACGTACCATAGCGCTCCTATGGTGCCTCTTTATGGACCGTGCTTTTTACTTTACAATGTTACGTTTCCCCTTTCCTTTACCCCGTAAGCTGTTACATTATCTTACATAAACTCCCGTGTAATTATATTTGTGGAGCTATAAAAAATGGTTTCTCTAGCATTGTTTTATGAGGAAGAAAACAGTTAATGTAAGTGAAACCTTCACAATAAATTAAAAGGGTTTGGTAATCCTTTTCCCCTCTTTTTGACTCTGAAGGGTCTTCCGTGCTGTTCATGAGTATTTAATGCTTCTGAAAGATAACTAAATTGTGTAATTAATTGATTTAAGGCATCGGGGTCTACAGAATGTGATTTCCCTGCCAGAGCGGGAAGCTTACTCCTCTGTTCTCATAACACAGAAAAGCAGTCCCGGCGTGCCGGAAGAGGCTCGGTGTGGGTTAGAACAAATGTGGGCCCATTGATCTCAATTCAGGTTGGAATTATTGGTTTATATCCTCAGGACAAATATGCCTTATCTGGTCAGAACCTGCTAAATGTATCCAAAGGCCACAAGGAGCTGGCGAAGCACATTGTATATAATTCTTTTTTAAGCCAACTAACCAAGTGATGACATTGCTGATGGGGACCTGTAGACTGACTCACCAATCTGATGGGATATTTTATCCTGCAATACTCAAGAGGGAACACAGGCTAGAAACTCAACATAAGCAACTAATTTTAGGAGGCAACACTCACCCCACAGAAATGACTATCATTACAAAATTGAAACACATCTCAGTCACGAAAGACTGCCTCTCTCTAAAGATATTCCCCTCCTGTAGTTGTTTTTCTTTCTCTGATTAACACAACTTGCCCTAGTGAACCCGAGATGCTTCATTTTTCCTCTCAAAATACACCTAAAACTGGAGATTGAGCCAATACAGCAACGATTTCACGAGGATTTACATCAAGCAGCAAAATGCAAATAGTGTTTATTCATTACAAGTGACAGCTCTCTTAAGAATGCTAAAAATGTACATTCTATTTGTCACTGCATAAGAAACTGTCCTTACCTTAAAATCCCTAACATGGAAGGTGATTAAAATTCCTATAAAATTGTCATATCTTTGAATTTAGAAGTAGAGCAGATTTTTCATCAATAATTAAGACCTCCAAAGCATTTAGGCCAGGCGTAAATGGAGCTGCAATCCTCCTTATTCAAATAAACTTGGTAAACCCATTAACCAAATGTTTTTACATTTTCCCCTCCTCTTGTGCTTCCAGAATATCAAACAATCACACACTTCTCTTACTTAGATTAGAAAGGTATCAGTAATCTTAACAAACACTTTAACCAAATATAAGAGAGCAGACATGAATTGAAGAGTACATTTCTGCATATCAAGGGAAGATATTTCCCATTGTGTGATCACAACTGAGTATTAAAAGTTGTTCAGTATCAATAGTCAATAAATGATTGAATGCTACACAAACCCAAAATGATTTTGAAGGGAAAACACAGCCTCCAAAATGGCAGTTGAATCAGCCTGACTACTCCATTATTGTGCCATGCTGAAAACCTCACAAATTTAAAAACAAGTCATCTTTCTAGAATGTACCAACATCACAAATTGAAGACAACTCAAAAGATGAAACACTTCGCAGTCCTGGATCCCGAGCAAGCATGCACTGCCTTTTCAAGCATCCCCCATTGAGACAAGATTCCAAGAGCTGCTCAAACACTTTTAGCCAATCAAAAATAAAATAAATTCAGTTACAAGATGACAACCCAAGGCTGTATGATTTCCATAGCCACAACACTGAAGACAAATATAATTATATTGATTTTTGTAGTTGGAGTTCTATAAAGTGTTGAACTTGTTCTCAATTGCCTGAGTGACGGCCACAACTGGTCAGCCCTATTTGATTACTAATAAGAGAGCTGTCCCTTCTGTCAGATACCGAACATTCTCCACTAAGCAAACAGCTATTCCAGCTAGTTAAACAT